>NC_089758.1:17116733-17159233 GCF_040412425.1 Macrobrachium rosenbergii
AAAGTAAAAAAAAAAAACGATTATATTAGAGGGACAGTCAAAGTGGTAGAGGTGTCAAAGAAGATTGCAGTGGTTTGGTCATGTCATGCGGAGAGAGGAGGATCATACGTGTAGGAGGGTCTTGGACATGGAGGTGGTTGGGAGGTGGGGGGAGGAGGAGGGGAAGGCCAAGATTCAGATGGAAAGATAACGTAGCAAATGACATGCGGGAAAAAGGATAAAGAGAACAGGGTACGCAAGATAGAAGAAGATGGAGAAGGCTTACACGGAACAGCGACCCCATTATAGAGATGGGTAAAGGCTGCAGACAAAGAAGAAGAAGATATATATATATATATATATATATATATATATATATATATATATATATATATATATATATATGTATATGTATATATATATATATATATATATATATATATATATATATATATATATATGTATATGTATATGTATATATATATATATATATATATATATATATATATATATATATATATATATATATATTTCTTTATTTCTTTATTTATTTATTTATTTACATATTTATATATTTACTTATGTGGAACAGATTTCTACATCTTTGCAAAAAAAAAAAAAAGGATATGACGAAATTCAAATGACAAGAAAGCCAGTTCACAAAGCTCATTAATAAGAAATATATATATATATATATATATATATATATATATATATATATATATATATATATATATATATATATATATATATATATATATATATTTTTTTTTTTTTTTTTTTACAGAAATCTAAAAGTATAAAGTTAAGGAAAAGAAATAAATTGCCGAATCACAGTGGAATCTAGATCTCCAAACGGCCAGAAAATCTCATTACTCTCTCGGGCGATTTCTCCGGGTGAGGAAGATAGAACCTTCATTTATCTACTTCGTTTCTCAGAAGAAGCAATTACCTACGTCCCTCGCATTCCGAGTGAGTTATTCCGGCTTTCCTAAACCGTAGATCGCTCTCATGGTTGAGTCTCGACCGCTCCACCTCGCTTCATACGTGGCGAAATTAAGTCTGCTCGTTCTACTTTCCTATTTTTTTTTTGGGGGGGGGGTGTTTAGGGGCGGAGGCCGGGTAAGACTAGGTCCTTGGGGTAGAAAAGTTAAGTATACCTTAGTTTTACCAGACCACTCAGCTGATTAACAGCTCTCCTAGAGAGGGCTGGCCCGAAGGATAGGACTTATTTTACGTGGCTAAGAACCAATTGGTTACTTAGCAACGGGACCTACAGCTTATTGTGGAATCCGAACCACATTACAGCGAGAAATGAATTTCTATCACCAGAAATAAATTCCTCTAATTCTTCATTAGCCGGCCGGAGACTCGAACTCGGGCCTAGCGAGTGCTAGCCCACAACTCTACCGACTCACCCAACGAGGAACTCCTTGGGGTAGAAAAGAACCCAAAGTTACCAGTCGAAATGTCCATTGTTCTTATAAATATAACTTTCTTTATTTTTAATTCAAAGAAATTTCATCAATTTAAACACTTTTAATGAGTTGTAATGAGTTTCAATTAAATATATAAGGAAGAGAGTTTTTATATTATTTCTTTTCTAAATTTTTGTTATTCACTGTCTCTGCTTTTCTACTTTTAGCTGCTGTCTATCAAAATTTTCGACTTGGAATTGTCACATAATTATAAAGACAGATTCTTGACTGTTAGTATCATAATAGATGGTACAAAGCAGAGTAAGGTTTTGTTTGGAGGTAACAAGGAAAGGATTTAATTAACCGAATTAACCGACCCACCAAAATCAATTTTTTTCTATTGAAATGACTGCAAAATTGCTGGTAAATAGACCTGACACCTTGGGAACTAGGTCAAGGTCAAAATCGCGGGGAAATTACTGCCTAACTATATAGTGCCTACCAGTTAACAATGCACTCGGAGAAAAATAAGACTTTACCCTTTAACCTTACTTACAGTATTAAAATATATTTGTAAGTGATATTTACTAACCCTAAAGTTACCCACTTACTAAGATTCACCAAAATCACATATGTATATGTATATATATATATATATATATATATATATATATATATATATATATATATATATATATATATATATATATATATATATATATATATATATATATATATATATATATATATATATATATATATATATATATATATATATATATATATATATATATATATATAAAACTATATTTAACTCGCAACCCTACAAAACAGGTAAAGGTGCCTTACTACAAGGCGTCATCATAGGAAGAAAAATAAGCGAAATGTTGAAAAATTAATTTAATGGTCTTAAATTTGACCTGTGACCTATAAAAAACGAGTTAAAGATACAACAAAATTATTAACAGTAATCACCAATACCCCCCTCCCTCTCCTGTACCTACCTACCATATTTCACCAAATTAAAAATCAGTGGTGAAACCTGTAACCGTGAACAATAGGCCAACATAAAAAAAATACCTTTAATGGGCAGTGCCAATTTCTTAAATTCAGACTTTTAACCATCATAGTTCCAAATAAAATAAGTATTTTTAAATTTTAGATTGACATGTGGGATTGGAAAAGAGACCAAGGTATACGAAGAGATTATTTGTGGGAAAGTATCACTAGACATCGAAGTACCTACATAGTGGATTTCACTGGAATCAAGGAAAAGATGAAAGGATGGTAATAATAATAATAATAATAATAATAATAATAATAATAATAATAATAATAATAATCTATTATATTAATTTCCTTGGCTGCCTCTCTGTGTCTGCGTGTCCCTTCCTCCTCCCCTCCCTTTCCCCCTCCCCTTCCCTCTTTCCTCCCCTCCCCTTCCCTCTTCCCTTCAACTTCCCCCTTCCTCCTCCCCTTCCTTAGGAAATGCGACTGATAGCGACCAGCTACTACTACTACTACTACTACTACTACTACTACTACTACTACTACTACTACTAATAATAATAATAATAATACCCACTAAGTGAGTCGGGCTAGTATATTATTCTTAAATGACAATCGCACATTTTTAAATGGAGCGAAAGGTTATTCCTACAGTAAAAGTCACGTTTAAGTGTTTTTTATTTGTTTTGTGACTTGCACAATACTTGCACACAAGTAGTTAATTGGTAAAAGAATGGACTTAAATTTTTTCCCCAAAACTGTTCTTGCTATAAATCTTTTGCTCTTATCCCTTATTCCTAATCGGAATAGATACCTAAACTCCATTATTTTTCGTTGTATGTGTGATTACTGTCCTATGTAAAAAAAAAAAAAGGACTAATTATTAACAGGTTCTCAGTCAATTGCCGGCAGATAATCCGTTTGGTATATCATATCATGACTCAATAATATTGCTCTTAATGAAGTGAATAGTTTTCAAACGGAATTTGCCCAAAGAATTTAACTGAATTATTCAAAGCTTAATTCGTAGTGCATATATTCTATGAGATTTTCCAGATTACTTGATATACCAAGATTTATTCTCGCAAATTCGCTGGTAATGTTGCGTAACTAGCGAATATGGTACGCAAAAGATACGTTATCTGACCCCAATGATAGTATCATTAACCGGGCTAATGGAAATTATTTCATTTTCGATTTATATGGTCTCACATTGCCAGTGAGGGGGGAAAAATGGTTCGTCTTTTATTAACATACTGAAATTACTCTTTGGTGTAAAATACTTGGAATAATGGAAATAAAAAGCGTATCATGGTAGAAATTAGACAGAAGCGTCAATAAACCAGAATCCTGTAATGATGTTGTTGTATAATGGCCTGTCCACACTAGGAAACATTGTTTGGAAACAAAGTTTGCAAACTGTTTGAAAACAGTTTCTGGGAAACTGTTTGTAAACAGTTCGGGAACCGTTTCCAAACAGCTTCGAAACTGTTTGCAAACAATGTTTCCTGTCCAGACTTCAGTTGTCGTGAGGATGCCTGCTGGTGCAGTAGCCTCTGTATTTTACTTGGCAGTTTTAATGCAGTCGAGGAGGGATCAGAGAGAGAAAAAGAGATGGGTGAGGAAGTTTTTAGGGAAAGGAGCGTGTCATGCTGACTAGCTTCTGGCGTGTATGTATATGTACATATACATATATACATATGAATAAGTATGAATGTTTAAGTGTATATATGTAATTATATATACATATACATACATACATACATATACATACATACATATATATATATATATATATATATATATATATATATATATATATATATATATATATATATATATATATATATATGGGTGTGTGTACATTATACATGTGTATATACACATATACACACACAGAAACACTAAATGTTTTCCATTCTGGATGGGAAACAAATATACGGTAAAAAGTGTGTCTAAACTGTTTCCAAACAGTTTCCAAACTGTTTGCAAACTTTGTTTCCAAACAATTTCCAAACTGTTTGCAAACTGTTTCCAAACTGTTTGCAAACTGTTTCCAAACTGTTTGCAAACAGTTTGCAAACTTTGTTTCCAAACAATGTTTCCTAGTGTGGACAGGCCACGGCGTCACAAGACTATTATACAGCATTGAGCGTGATAACGTTTATAGGCGTAACGTTTAAATGCGTAACATTTGAAAGTGCAACGTTTATATGAGTAACGTTTAAAGGCGCAACGTTTAAAAGCGTAACGTTCAAAAAGCGTTTTTATTAAAAATGTTGCTTGAAACGTTTCAAAGCGTAACGTTTAGATGCGTAACGTTCAAAAGCGTAATGTTTAAAGGGTAAAGTTCAAAAGCATAATGTTTAAAAGCGTAACGTTCAAAAACGTAACGTTTAAATGTGTAACGTTTGAAAGCGTAACCTTTGAAAGCGTAGCATTTAAAGGAGTAAACGTTTGAATGCGTAACGTGTAAAAGCGTAACGTTCAAAAGCGTAACGTTCAAAAGTGTAACGTTAAATGCGCAACGTTCAAAAGCGCATCGTTTAAATGCGTAACGTTCAAAAGTGTAGCGTTCAAAAGTGTAACGTTTAAATGAGTAATGTTTAAAAGCGTAACGTTGTTTAAAAGCGTAACGTTCAAAAAACGCAACGTTTAAATGCGTAACGTTCAAAAGCGTGACGTTGAAATGCGTAACCTTCAAAAGCGTAACGTTTAAATGCGTAACGTTTACAAGCTTAACATTTGAAAGTGTAACGTTTAAATGCGAATCTCAGCAATTCCGTCAAGATGGACTGACACTGAATTATTAATTTTAAAAAGATGGTTTTCGTGAACCACGTGTTCATTACTGCTAAACTGCAGAGCTAGCTGTAACAAACATTAACCATAAGTTTCAACAAAGGTTCAAAAAAAGTTATTTTAGATGCAACTCTGATGCTGGTCATATATTCCGGCTGAGTATGTAGTACGTTTGTAAATATTGTCCATGAGTCTAGCTCGGTATGAACCCTTTGTGCAGTGAAAACAATGGACAGGCTCACACATAGAGCAAAAACGATGCTTGAGTTGTTCGTAGTTGTGGGTATGTGATAAGATTCTATGGCAAAATACGATGTTCAGACTCCATTTCGTCTGTACAAAGACTGGCAGTTACCATCAGGCATGCATCCACATAATTCACATATTTTTCCCTCATGTTCTAAATATATGCACTTACTGACGGTAATTTTACCATAAAAATTTTATTTAGCAACAGCTAATTACATGCTTATCCGCATTACACTTTTTTTGTATTTGTGTTGTTATACAATTGTTATTTAATTTGTATGGTTGAAAGTGATGAAAGTAACATAATGAAGGTAATGGAAATGAAATATAAAATTTAGCCCAAAGGCCAAGCACTGAGACTTATGAAGCCAATCAGCGCTTCAAGGGGACTTGAGAGTAAGAGGTTTTAAAGGTGTACCAGGAGTAAAACCTAGCAGTTGCACTACGAAACAATTGTTAGGAGAGGGTGGAAAGAAAGATGAAAGAAAGAGAATATGAACGGAGGTATCATAATAGTAATGAAAGGGGTTGCAGTGAGTTAGGTGCAATGACGGCACTAACCCCCTACAGGTATATTGAAATTATGGCATTGTTGTGAAATCTAGGCTATGCTCATCTGTCATGCCTGAAACAAGTTTGATGGACCTCCACTGACTGCTTAACCTCTTTTAATTTCCTACTGCTGACTATTTCTTCAGGCTGCTGGCTGCGTAAGAAACCGCAAGACACGAAGACGGGTGTTAAACATGATGGTCTGCTGCAATCGAATTCATTTGCGACACCGCATAAGACTGGTGGTACCCCTCACATATGCGGCATCGCAGTTACGACTTGACAGCGGCCGCGTGATGTGGAGGACTACATAGGATACCTAAGAAGACTGGTAGTGTCCTGCACATATGCGGCATCGCAGTTACGACTTGCCAGCACCCGCATGATGTGGAGGACCACATAGGATACATAAGTCGACTGGAGAGTTATTCGGTTTATGAATTTTATCTCCACCCTCTGTTTTGGATCAAACTTCGATGCCACCTGTGGAATGAGGTATATGTCAGCACCTTCTTCCCCCTTTCTATCCCCTTTCTATTCATTTGTCAGATTTCCTCTTCCCTTCACATTTTCCGTCTTAGCTTGCATCTCGTTGCAAAATAGATTGCAGGAGGGTTTTTTTGCCAGAAAAACAACGGGGAGCCTTTGTGCTTGAAGTTGGTGACTGATGGAAAGTTCAAAACACGTTGGTTATTAATCTTGCTCTCCTCTTTCAATCAATATCTCTTACGAATTCCATTTTAATTGTTTTCCTTTCTTTCCGATGCTCATTCCTAACGTTATTTATTTTCATTAATTGCAACGGGAAAATGATTTGTTCGATGCTGATAGTGTAATCACTGATATCAATTTTAGGCTACAGTTTTATTCGAAACTGACAAATCCTTTAATGACGAGAATAGCGTAGAAGAACCAATACCACGAGCTGAGTTGAATGAAATAAATTTCACTTATAAGGTTGGGGCAGGGAGAGCCATTGTTCGACTTTTCTTCCGTTCCTGTAGGTACCGAAAGAAAATAAAGTGGACAATAATAAATATATGCATACTGTGTTTTATATTGGAACCCTGAGGTGACTCTGCTACATTTTTTCTTGAAATTAATTATGAAAGTACTTAAGCTCCCTTGTCAGAAAAGAATGTTACAAACACTGTGCATGAACGATAAATTCATAAATATTTGATGGGCGCTATTAAATGTTATCAAGAATTTTTAAACGGAAGGTTATAGAAGGCATCTACTTGTTAAATCCGAATGTTATGGCTATAGTAAAGGCATGGGCAAGGGTCGAGGGGTGGGTTCGTTGGTAGAATAGGCGGGGGGAGGGGACAGGTTTGTTCGTAGAAGGGGGGCGATGGGTTTTTTGGCAAGGGGAGGGGGATGGGGTTTCTAGTAGAATGGGGGATGGGTTTGTTGGAAGAGGGGTGCTGTTGGTAGATGGGGTAGGGTTTGTTGGCAGAGGGGGTGAGTTTTGATAGAGGAGGTTGGGTTTGTTAGTAGATGGGGAGGTAGTTTGTTGGCAGAGGGGGTGGGTTTGTTGGTAGAGTTGGGGTTGGGTTTGTTGCTAGAGCGGGTGAGTTTTGATAGAGGCGGGGTTGGGTTTGTTAGTAGTTGAGGTGGTGGTTTGTTGGTAGAAGGAATGGGTTTGTTGGGAGGGTGGGGGTGGTTTGTTGGGTTTGTTAGTAAAAGGGCGGGGATTTGTTGGTAGGTGGGTTTGTTAGTAGATGCCATGGGTTTGGTGGTAGAAGGGGGCGTTAGGTAGAGGGGAGGGTGGTTGTTGGCAGAGTTGGAGGAGGGAAACAAGGAACTGTTGCGAGGTTGAGGCTGGATGATACAGAGAAATCGCTGAAAGATAAAAGAGGAAATTGTTGATGTAAGGGAAAGATCAGAATGCTATGCGTCATTACCACGCTGGAACAGGATGGTTTAGTTATTTTGACTTGCAAATTGTCGTGAAAGTCGTCTCAAGTCCCTGGCTGGGGACAGAGAAAGGAAGAGATAGGAGCAGGTACATCATCTGTATCATTCTTTTTCTTTCTATGTAGCCTCCTTGCTCCGTGAATGCGCGTCATCCTTGTAGGCTATTGCTTGGGATGTTGTTATAATAGTCTGTACTTCACTTTGGCTTGGCTTGTTTACTGTAGTTCTTCTCTCTCGCATAATGAAGCGTTGTTTGCTGTATATTGCCCTATGTATTGGTTCAAGTGGAATTTAGTCTTCTTGCACTGGCTCTCCTATATTTTTATTTGATTTTTTCTATTTCACTGGTACCGGTATGTTTCATTATTTCCATTTTTTTCTGAATGTGTCCGTAAATTCATAGTCAAAGTATAGGGCTTTGAAAAGGCTTAGATACTTGAAAAATATGTATTTCATGTCCAGCTTTATTGTTTTTTTTTTCTCTCTCTCTCTCTGTGCTGATTTATTTCGGAAAAATCTGAGGCCTTTATTTTAAACATATTGGAGTTTTCTCGTATTCCATCATTTATTCTGACTACTGTGTAGCAAGGATGCTTCATTATAGGTCTTACTAGTATTTTGTAAAGAATTAATTACATTCTTTCAGACCTGGCAGTAGATCTACTCGAGTGGAGTTCACTCCTGTCTTGTACTTGAAACAATTCCTAATGGTGTCAGGTGCTATACGCCATTTTGATAAGAAGATACTCGCTTTATATATATATATATATATATATATATATATATATATATATATATATATATACAAACAAACTAACACTCTCGTAATACAATGCCTTAACGATTATAGCGAGGGCTGTACTCGATGTGTCTGTCAACAACCGGTTAGTTCTGACAGTTCCAGAGGAATGTCCCGATAAAAATCCCTCTATCTACTTATGAGGGTCAGTGGAGTTAATTCCTCGTTAGAGTGGCAATTTCGTTTAGGATTCCCTGGTGGTATTAGCCCTGGAAAAAGGTTGTTGTTGAAAGGGAACACACACACACACACACACACACACACACACACACACACACACAGAGAGAGAGAGAGAGAGAGAGAGAGAGAGAGAACCAGCCTGTAACAATGAGGACATTGTTGAAGGTTATCGGTCTGTCTGTCTCTATTTCATGTCTAATACAGCACTGTGTTTCAGTTTCTTTCCACGATGGAGGAGGACAATATACGTTAAACCAATGATTAAAGTATAGCAGTTACAAACCCAGAACAGAACCAATAAACAAAACAAATATCAGAAAGAGTTACTGAACTAGTTTCGATGACGACAAGAAGAAGACTGTTTTTGCAGCGACTGGGAGAAGGGCACTAGTCGAATCTGAAGTGACAAGCACTTTTGCTGTTAATAGAAAACGCGTTCTAAAAACGGAAATTTATGCGCTTATGAATTAAAATTAAATATTAATAGTAAAATGAGTTAATAGCCATATGATCAACCACAAGGAATGAACTAATCAATACATTCACATTTTTTAATGGCCATAACATTCGTCAGGTATAAAATTTTTTTTGGTGGGCTTAAATTACTTAGAAGATAGGGGAAACAGATTAAAGGCAAAAGTGGCAAGTATGACCAGACACCTGACTTCATAGTTCTCAAGACATAACTTATCAGCAAGAATCTCGTAACTTAAAATCTATCGTTTTTTTTTTAATTTGGCCGCAGCTGAGCAACTAGTTCTCTCTATCTCAAAAACTAATATATAAATCGTCAAAGATCGACAAAGAATGTAACCAGCTTTCACCCGATCCTTAAAGAATCCAAAATAAATTATGGTCTCAGTAACCTGGCCTTGACAGCGCATGAGCGCGCGAGCACGCACACACGCGCGCGCGCACACACACAAAGTTCTTGAGCCTAGCTTCAAGAGCAAAATTAATAATTATATGCCAACAACAAAGGCGCCTTTAATCAAAACATTGGCCACATCTTTTGTTGAACTGCGCTGGCAAACAAAGGACCCGTCAGCTAATTTTGGGTGTGTGGTTATGTTAGCAAAAATGTAATTTCTGCATATATTTTAAGCTATTTAATGTTCATGAATGTAGCATAAATCTTGACTTAAAAAAATGCTGGGGATTGGCGGAGGGTTGCTTGGGAAGCCATTAAAAATTGGTCCGGTTACGAAGATGGCTCGTGAGGACTCATAGATAGTTCAAGGTTCTTGTTGACCTAGTAAATAAATGATTTGTTACAACAACGGACATACACTAAGTTCACCATAAGCAGAATCGGCTTAATAACTAGCTTAAGCACGTATAGAAATGTATCAAGGGCTTGATAAAAACGAGTATCAATCTAAATGATATAATTTAAACTAACATATTGTTCCTTATTTTTTCTTTAATATTTAGTCTGTAAAATATTAAAATCATTAATATTCAAGTTATACCCTCAACGAGCAAACTGTCAAAAGGCTTGCCTTGCCGATAATAGCATTCGATGTATTCACGGTTTATTTAACAACAAATATTTCCTTCTCTTGAAAAGGATTCTGAACATGCCAGCATTCATTCGAGAGAGATTAAACAAGATTAACTTATTGATGATCAATATTGCCTGAACATTTCTCAACCAGACCAATACTACGGAAACTATGGCCCTTGTACCATTGGTGATCATCATCACACACTGAGAGGTTTTGATATCTCATCTATCCTTCAGTGTAATAAGTTTTAATTCAGGCATTTTAAAATTAAATGGCAACTTCAAATTGTATACTTGTTGCAAGTATAGTATTCGACCCTTCCTGTTATCCGTTAAGGTTACGGTTCGGGTACAGTTCTTGGGAGATATGAAAGGTGGTTCCACTAAACCCATATGACCAATGCTGTGAAATAATCTCTTGTTAAAAGTAGGTGACAAGACATGTTTCTTTGATGAGGAGTGAAACCTGCATAAATAACGCCATAGGAATAAATCAGATGCCCAAGCGTCCATTGTTGCTGGTTTCCTATCAGTAGAAGTAATTAATAGGAGACTTCAATTTCTCTTTGTCTTACCCTTTGGAAAACGATACAAATCAAAAGACCATTTAAGGCCAGCAAGTATTATAAAATGCAGGACCTGACAATAACATTTTTGATTAAAAAAAAATCTTTTTCCTGAAGAGTTATTCTGCTAATGAATTATCTCCACATGCCAGCACCTTCTCTCTTCTTTCCGTCCCCTTTGTATTCATTTGTCAAATATTTCTCTTCCCTTCACCTTTCCCGTCTTAGCTTGCCAAGAACATCTATTCCCCCTCTGTTGCATCTCGCTGCAATATAGATTTCAGGGGGGTTTTTTGCCAGGAAAACAACGGGAGCCTTTCCGCTTGAAGTTGGTGACTGATGGAAAGTTGAAAACACGCTGGCTATTAATCTTGCTCTCCTCTTTCAATCAATATCTCTTACTAATTCCATTTTTATTGTATTTTCCTTTCTTCCCGATGCTTATTCCTAATACTATTTACGTTAATTGCAAAGGGAAAATGAATTTGTTCGATGCTGAGAGTGCAATCATTGATATCAATTTTAGGCTACAGTTTTATTTGAAATTGGCAAATCATTTAATGGCGGGTATAGCGTATAAGAACCATTAGGACGAGTTAAGTTGGATAAAATAAATTTCACTTATAAGATTGGGACAGAGGAGAGCCATTGCTCGACTTTTCCTCTGCTCCCGTAAGTACCGAAAGAAAATAAAATGGACGATAATGAATATAGGCGTACTATTTTTTATATAGGAACCCTGTGGTGACTGCTACAGTTTTCCGTGAAATTAACTACGAAAACACAAAAGCTCCCTTGTCAGAAAATGTTACAAACACTGCGTGAGCGATAAATTCATAAATATGTGATGGGTATTATTAGAAGTTATCAAGAATTTACCAACGAAAGGTTACAGAAAGCGAATACTTTTTAAATCCAAATGTTGATGCCCATAGTAAAGACATGAGTAAGGATCGAAAGGGTGGGTTCATTGGCAGGATGGGGCAGGGGGCGACTTGCTGGTGGGGGTTTGGGTTTGTTGGCAGAGGTGCCAGGTGAGTTTGTTGGTAGGGGGTTAGGTTTGTTGGTAGAAAGGGTGGGTGGGTTTGTTGGTACAGGGGAGCAAGTGTGTTATAGGTGGTGGGTTTGTTAGTAAAGGGGGGTGGGTTTGTTGTTAGAGAAGGGTTTTGGGTTTGTTGGTAGAGTGGGGGCCGATATCAAGGGGGTAGAAAAGGAGGAGGAGGAGGGATACAAGGACTCCTTGCGAGTGAAGGATCAGAATGCTGTGCATCTTTACCACCCTAGAATAGGATGGTTTAGCCAGTTTGACTTGTCAGTTTGACTTGTCAGTTTGACTTGTCAGTTTGACTTGTCAGTTTGACTTGTCAGTTTGACTTGTCAGTTTGACTTGCAAATTGTCGTTAAAGTCGTTGTCTCAAAATTCTTGTTGGGGGAAAGAAAGGAAGCGATGCGGACAGGTATATCATGTATTCTTTTTCTACGCAGCCCCCTTTGCTTCATGAATAAGCATCACCCTTGCAGACTATTGCTTCAAGTTAGGTTGTGATGTATTTTGTAGTTTCACTCTCACGAATAAGGGGGAGTTGCCTGCTGTACTGTATGTTGTCTTGTGTATTGGTTCAAGTGGAATTCAGTCTATTTGTTCTGGATTAACTTTATTTTT
The DNA here is from genome assembly GCF_040412425.1 of Macrobrachium rosenbergii. Taxonomy (NCBI): domain Eukaryota; kingdom Metazoa; phylum Arthropoda; class Malacostraca; order Decapoda; family Palaemonidae; genus Macrobrachium; species Macrobrachium rosenbergii. The sequence goes on from NC_089758.1 coordinate 17,129,377, forward strand.
TTTTTACTTTATAGTACTACCACGTTATTTCATATTAGCATTTTTTTTAGTATGTCCATAAATTCATAGTCAAAGTATATGGATTTGAAAAGGCTGGGATAACTGAAAAACATGCATTTCATGCACAGCTTCATTCTCTCTCTCTCTCTCTCTCCTGTAATTTTTTTTCTCTCTCCTGTAGTTATTTTTTTTTTTCTCTCTCTCTCTCCTGTCATTTTTTTTCTCTCTCCTGTCGTTATTTTTTTTCTCTCTCCTGTCGTTATTTTTTTTCTCTCTCTCTCCTGTAGTTATTTTTTTCTCTCTCTCTCCTGTAGTTATTTTTCTCTCTCTCTCTCTCCTGTAGTTATTTTTTTCTCTCTCTCTCCTGTAGATATTTTTTTAAAAGTCCCAGGCCATTATTTTAAAATGATTGAAATGGAATATAGAATTTAGGTCAAAGGCCTAGCGCCGGTACCTATGAGGTCCTACAGCGCTGAAAGGGAAATTGAGAAGAGAAAGGTGTGAAAGGTTTAACAGGAGGAAAACCTCGCAGTTGCACCCTGAAACGTTTGTTAGGAGAGAGTGGATAGCAAGATGGAGGAAAGAAAATGAACTGAGGTACAGTAAAAGGGGTTGCAGCTAGGTGCAGAAAAGAGACTGCAAAAAACGTTAAGTAATGCCTACACTGGCTGTTCTAACCCCCACCCTACAAGTAAACCTATTGGAGTTTCCACGTATTCCTTTTATCTATTTTGGCCAGTGTGTAACATTTGCGCGTCATTGTTGGTCTTAATAGAGGTTTGTGAAGAATTAAGTTCTTTCAGGGTTGGCAGTAAATCTAAAAATTTTTTGGCTGATCATGTTTGTTGGCGCACCCACCCACACACCCACCAGAGTCGAGTTCACCCCTATCTTTAACTTGAAAAAATTCATGGCGTCTGTCATTCTGTCTGTCTATCTATCTATAGAACCAAAACTCTTGTAATACAATGGCTTAAGGATTATAGCGAGGCCCTTATTCGATATGTGTCAACAACCTGTTAGTTTTGACAGTTCGAGAAGAAATGTTCCAATAAAAATCCCTTTATCTACTTATGAGGATCAGTGGAGTTAATTCCTCGCTAGAATGGCAATTTCGTTTAGGATCCCCTGATGGGATTAACCCTGGAAAAAGGGTGTTGTTGAGAGAGAGAGAGAGAGAGAGAGAGAGAGAGAGAGAATTTTTTATAACACTAGGACACAGTTGAAAGTTGTCAGTATGTATCTGTCTACATATCTAATACAGCGCCGTGTCCAAGATTCATTTCAAGATGGGGAGTATACATAAAATCAATGGTTAAAGTATAGCAGTTACGTTTAACACCTGAACATAACCAATACACAAACAGATACCAGTACGAGTTGCTGAACTGGTTTCGAAGAACTCACTATTTTTGGAACGATAGGGAAAAGGGCACTAGTCTAATTTAAAAAGGCAAAAACACTTTGGCAGTTAATAGAAATGGCATTTTGAAAACTAAAATTTATTCCGCTATGAACTGAAATGACTAATAGCATATTGAGTTAATAGCCATATAACAACCCTGAAGGAATGAACGGATCGATATTTGCATCTTTAATGGCCATAAAATCCTGCATAAATGAAATTTTGTTGATGGGCTACAAATTACATAGTAGGCAGGGGAAAAGGTTAATAGTAATAATGACTATGACGACCAAACACCTGACTTCAGGGTCCTTAAGGCATAGCTTATTAGTAACTTAAAATCTTTAAGAGGCTTGTAGCCAACCCAGATAGCTTACTAATATAACATTCCGTAGTTTGAGGTTGGCAGTCAAATTACTCAGGCTTGTCTAGTTCTCTTGTTGTCCTAGTAGTGGCCTATGCCAGCACGAGTTTTAACTCTGGAGCAACCAGTAAGCCTCTGTTGGGAATAGGTCCCACACAGTTTTTCGGCTTGACAGTAACTGAGCAATTACTTATCTTAAAAACCAATAAATAAATCGACAAGCCAAGCTTTCGTCCATTCCCACCAAAAATTCATGAGATTATGCTAAGTAATCTGACCTTGGCAGAAAAAAACTCGTTCTCCTCCACTCTTCTCCTCAAGCCTCACGGGCAAAAGTAATAATTTATGCCAGCAACAAAGCTGCTCTTAATCAAAACATTGACTGCATCTTTCGCTGAATTACTCTGGCAAACAAAATCACCAGCTACCCGTCAGCTAATTTTGAGTAAGTGGTTGCGTTAGCAGAAATGGCATTTCTACATATACTAGCTCTTTAATGGTCACAAACTGGGCATAAATCTTTACCTAAAAAATGCTGGGGGCTTCGGAGGCCATTAAAAAGTGGTCCAGTTATAAAGATGACTGAGAACTCAGTTCAAGAATCTTTAACTATCAAAATATGGTTACAATAACTGACATGGACAAAATTCGGATACTTAACCTTAAGCAGAATTAGGCCAACTAGCTTAACTGAACTAGCTTAAAGCAGAATAGAAATATATCAAGTGCTTAGTAAAACTGAGCAAAAATTTACTGAATTTACACGAATAGTTACGTTTTCCTTTTATTTATATTTCCGTGAAATATTCAGTTTAACATTCCAGTTATACCAAAAACGAGCAACTGTCCCAAGGCTTGCCTTGCCGTTAATAGCCTTTCGGCGTATTCATTGTTTATTTCACCACCTTTTCATTTCCATGATAAGGATTCTGAACATTTCGGCATTCATTCAAAAGGCATAAGACAATTAACTTAGTGATGATCGACATTACCTAAACAGGTTCAGCATTGTCAGACCAATGCTACGGATACCACAACCCTTGTAACAGTGATCATCATATTTGCAAGGCTTTGATATCTCATATCCTTTAGCGTCATTAAGTTTAAATTCCGGCATTTTTAAATTGGCGACTTTGCAAGCTTAGTATCAAGCATCTAATCAGTTTTCAAGCATCTAATCAGTTTTCAAGCATCTAATCAGTTTTCAAGCATCTAATCAGTTTTCAAGCATCTAATCAGTTTTCTACAGCGATAAGAAAATTATTCTCAACTTTCATAATTAAACCACATTCGTTACCCAGCTGACTCTCATTCAAATATACGTCTAAACATCAGCCACCTAACTATCAGTCCCACATTACAAAACCCTAGGATATCAATCACCGAAGAATAAACAAAAAGCTTTATTTAGTCTTAGAAATAAAGATTTCAACCCACAATCCCTTCGTTGCAATTGGGCTTGTAGCCATCCCAGATGGTTTACTGAAATAACATTGTGTAGCTGAAATAACATTGTGTAGCTTGAGGTTGGTAATTTATAAGTTTACTCAGGCTTCTCAAGTTTTCTTGATGTTGTAGTTGTGACCTTATGCCAGCAAGGGTTTCTACTCCTTGAGTAACCCGTAAGCCTCTGTTGGGAGTAGTTAAGATGTAACATGTAAAAAGTACATAGCAATAGGTACATAGCAATAGGTACATAGCAATAGGTACATAGCAATAGGTACATAGCAATAGGAAGTCTTTAAACTATATAGTGGCAAATTTGTTTAGTTTGGTAATCTATTTTTTAAAGTTACTCTTAATAAAGGCTTAGTCGGGATCAACGGATTTCAAGAGCTGCTTTAAAATTTCTTTAAAGATTTCTTTAGGAAAATTTATTTAGAATAAATCACTGAAATATTAAATTTAAGGATGAAGACTATTTTCCAATAGGAATATAATCTTGAGAAATTATCTTAAGCGCAGTTACGTAAACTAAACAAAACTTTACCCGACTCGCTCAAAAATAAAGGTAATTTGCTGTATTATAAGCATGTTGGTAGTATGGAGATAGTAATCAAAGTTGGCATGAAGCCATTAAAGTTCAACAATACAACTTGGTAATTTTACAGTCTACTAAACCAGAGTCACTGCAAGCTGACTATTCTTGATAAAACCAGGATCACTAATATTCCTTATCTAACAATACGATAAGCCTAAGTGTATATCTAAAAGCTACTGGCAGGTATCCTTCCAATTTTAAAATCTAGCTCTTTCAACCTCTAACAGTGTGATCTTCAGCCTCAGTCTGACAGACAGCATAATCCTAGCATGACACCACCACCTCATTACACAGCTTTTTGATAAGACCGCAGCCTAGTGGGAATCATTCTCCTGGTCTAAGCGAAGCCCAATTTTGTTCTCCGGATGAAAGTCAGTTATCAGATCAGTAACAGCAATCATTTGCATACCTATCAGTCTGCAATTCTTGTTTAAACCCAAAGATCCCCCAAATGAATAAACTACAGAAGTCATATATACTGTTGACTTTAAAAATTGTAAATATAGAAAAAAAAACCTACACCCTTCACGAAAACCAAGCAGATTAAATTCCCAAGAATCTCATGTTCTGGTGAAACCGTTTATAAAGGTACTCTGGCGATTCACCTATTGCGTGGTGCATACTTCCTGTCCGCTGACACTGCGACAACCACAAAACTTTTGGCCTCATAAAGTGAAGTAAATTGCAGCCTCTAAGCTTTGCTTGGGCTTTATTAAGCTAATTGCTGACTACCTGATAATACCGCAACTCAATGCAACTTAAACCTTTCTCTGCTTCTAGTGATGTGTCAGCTACGTTTTGATCCCTGTCCGCGAATTACTTTGTTTACCAGCTATAGGACAAAGTTAAATACTTTATGTTCATTTGACAACAAAGTGGAACGACAGCCTCAAATACCAAACCTCACAGCACTTCAGTTTAAGCAACGAGTCACAAAAAACTCAGAAAATTTCTTAAAGAACTACAAACAAAAAAAAGTAAATTTTTTATGACAACGTCAAGCACTTGCTAAAAGAATACAAGTACTGCACAACTAGACTAAAAAACTGTACCTGCGTAAGCTAATACTTCTAAAGACACACCTGAACGAAAAACTACCTGCATAAGCTAATAGTTTTAAAGACACCTGAACGAAAAACTACCTGCATAAGCTAACAGATCTAAAGACACACCTGAACGAAAAACAAACTGCGTAAGCTAATAGTTTTAAAGACACCTGAACGAAAAACTACCTGCATAAGCTAACAGATCTAAAGACACACCTGAACGAAAAACAAACTGCGTAAGCTAATAGTTTTAAAGACACCTGAACGAAAAACTACCTGCACAAGTTAATAGTTTTAAAGACACTTGAACGAAAAACTACCTGCATAAGCTAATAGTTTTAAAGACACCTGAACGAAAAACTACCTGCATAAGCTAATAGTTTTAAAGACACCTGAACGAAAAACTACCTGCATAAACTAATAGTTTTAAAGACACCTGAACGAAAAACAAACTGCATAAGCTAATAGTTTTAAAGACACCTGAACGAAAAACTACCTGCATAGGCTAATAGTTTTAAAGACACCTGAACGAAAAACTACCTGCATAAACTAATAGTTTTAAAGACACCTGAACGAAAAACTACCTGCATAAGCTAATAGTTTTAAAGACACCTGAACGAAAAACTACCTGCATAAGCTAATAGTTTTAAAGACACCTGAACGAAAAACTACCTGCATAAGCTAATAGTTTTAAAGACACCTGAACGAAAAACAAACTGCATAAGCTAATTGTTCTAGAAAACACCTGCTAAAACACCTTTCTGATCAGCCTTTACAGAATAAGCATTAGGGAATCTGGAAAAAAAAAACTAGCGGATCTGTGCATGGTAGACATTGTCTACCATGCACAGTCCTTGGACCACCTTTGCCGACGCAGCTCAGCCACCCCGACAAAGGTGGCCCCATTTTATTGTTAGACAAAAATGAACATTTAAACAGTTTCAAAGAGCTAAAGTCATATCTTAAGAACACAAACCTACCTAAATTTTACAAGTCTCATTAATGAGCTAAAGTCAGGTTTTAAGAAGGCTAAATAAATTTTATAACATTTCCATTAATGAGCTAAAGTCATGTTTTAAGAAAACTATAAAAACCTAGACCAATATTAGAACTCTCCCGTTAATGAGCTAAAGTAACGTTGAGAACACCATAAAAGTAACCTAAATTTTACAACAGTCCCATTAATGAGCTAGCCATGTTTTAAGAAAACTATAAAAGTAACCTAAATTTTACAACAGTCCCATTAAGGAGCTAGTCATATTCTAAGAACACAAACTTAAATTAATTTTAGAACAGTTCCATTACTAACTAGAACAGTTCCGTTACTAACTAAAGTAGTTTTGCGAACAGAACACAATTTTATCACATTTCCGTTAATGAGTTAAAGTCATTCTTTGAGAACACTATAGTATCCTGAGTCAATTTTATAACAGTCCCACTAATGAGCTAAAGCCAGTGTTAACGCTATAAAAGCACTGAATTTTTCAACGGTATTTTGAGAATACTAAAAGTAACCTAAATGAATTTCATAGTTCCATTAATGAGTTGTCATGTTTTAAGAACACCTACATTAAATACCCTAAATTATTTTACAACAGCTCCATAAATGAGCTAAAATCGTGTTTTCAGAAGACTAAACCTTAATTCAGTTTTTTAATAGTTCCATTAAAGAGCTAAAGTCCTGTTTTGAGAACACTAGAAAAGTAACCAACAACTTTACAAGCTCCATGAATTACAATGTTTTAGGGACACCAAATTTAAATTAGTTTCAACAGTTTCATAAATGAGGTACAGTCATGTTTAAAAACACCAAGTAACCTACATTAATTCTACAACACTAATGTTGAGCTAAAGTCATGTTTTAAGAACACACAAAAAAGTAATATTTATCTTTAATTTAATCAATGATCTGGCTAATATTTTTATGGCCTTTGATAAGAATTTAGTAATCTCTCTAAATAGCTCAATGTAAAGGATTTCTGTAAATGCTACAATTTATATAATTATAATTTGGTTCCATACCAAGTCACAAGAAAGTTGGATTCTAGTACTTAAAAATCTAAATATCTTAAACAACCAAATATCTTAAACTAATAAAACTTATAAAACTTACTTTATCCTCAAACTGCTCATTATTCCAAGTCAGTTATTCCCACAGCCACGAGAGATTCAACTAAATTACCACACACTTCGTACGTAAAACTAACACGACGTTATCTCCACTCACCTGAAATAGAAGTTTAAACGTCAGAAATTTCACGGTAGCAAAAGCACTGAAATTAACCAACAGGCTTATTTCATTTAACAAGACTCAAGTTAATAAAATTCTTAACTGTGTTACGCATTGCTGATTTTTATATAACTGCAAAATCATAAATATAACGTGCGTATATGAGAGAGAGAGAGAGAGAGAGAGAGAGAGAGAGAGAGAGAGAGAGAGAGAGAGAGAGAGAGAGAGAGAGACTACTTTTGCGGATAAATAAAACACCATTACCCACTAGTCACCGGATAAATATGAAAAACATAAAACTGGAGCCTAAAATCACGAAGTACTTTCACTGGTATTGGGAAAAAAGACCTTTTACGAATGATAAAAAAAAAAAAAACTTACGAATGATAAAAATAAAAACTGTCTGGTATCACTTTCTTTGAAAGCGAATGACTCCGAGGTAAACTTTGAGAAAGCACAAACTCTCGACCCTACAGATATAATTACTTACCTTACAGTACCTCGCAGATATCTCAGCGTAACGCACCAACAATTCAAGAGAACAAACAAGCAATTCTTAGTAACACATCACAAACAAACAGTTCTTCTTACCAGCAGGAGATTAAATACATATGGCAACGACGACGTCTCCGTCTTGGTTACACCGTTTCCTCGAATTCAAGGATAGCAATTACGCAGGAATTTCAGCTGGCATAATTCTAAACGCGGACGCTAGGTGTAAAGAGTGGGATCGTTTATTTGTTCCAAGCGGTCTGAGTTACTTTTCAGAACACAAAAACTTCTCGTTGTGGGGTTTACCTATTTTACGGCTTTTCCTAACTAATCTCAAAATTGGGTAATTTTGCGGCAGGGAATATTAAAATACTTAAACACCAACAATGATCTGGGTAGACAAGAACGGCAAAAACAATATCTTAGATATTTTTTGTCTTAACGTGCATCGCATTTAAGGAAATCCAAGTCTGAAGATATCCAACTGTCAATTTGTTTATTTTTTGTGTGTGCTTTGTTTACTGATTTGACGTCGGATACCAAGCGTCTGAAATCACACTGCAGCTGCAGGATGGAAATTAAGGTTGTAATGAAAAAGGCCAACCTTTCGGTGTTATTTTTCATTTTTATTTGTATTCTTTAATGACGTGACATCGTGACTCCCTCATATGTATTTTGCTTAAAAAAAAATATATATATAAAATATATATATATATATATATATATATATATATATATATATATATATATATATATATATATATATATATATATATATATATATATATATATATATAATATAACAAAGGGCAAGTCCTAACAAAGAGGCTTACCCAGGAGGAAGAGATAGGTCCTGGCAAAAAAGGAAGAGATAGCCGATGATCACTGATTTCCATCAAGTAAGAAGTGGTGGACTGAATGACGGCAGAAGAGGGTCTGCAAAAGAACTGGTGATACACTCTTTATCGCTTTGTTGAAATATACGAATGGCTGTCTAATTTAGGCACAGACTAATAAAATTAAGCCGTTTCCCTTCCCTAGAAAAACAGTTGATTGATTGAAAAAATTTAACACTGATAGGTATTGAGAAATGTAGAGTCTGACGGATGGACGACTAAAGGAACATTATAAATTGTCAGAGATGAACGATGAATGAAATATAGGTCAAGAGAAGGAAAAAAGAAGATAGGTCTAACAGTCATACAGACTTGGCGTGCTCCCGCCAGATATTTCTCTCTTGTGTCATCTCCAAAGCTTACAGGTTATAGACACCATCCACTATTCGTGTAGCCTACATCCTGGTGCTCCTCCCATCGGAGGGGTAGTGCAGTTCGTGGTACCACACGCAATGCACTGTAAGCATTACTGAAAGTTTTTTTGTAGCGTCCTTTAGGCCACTAGCTGCAACCCCTTTCAATCCTTTGATTGTACTTCTGTTCATGATATTTTTTTTTATCTTACTATCCACCCTCTCCTAACAATTGTTTCATAGTACAACAGCGAGGTTTTTCTCCTGTTACACTTTTCATACTTTTCTACTCTCAATTTTCCTTTCAACGCTGTGATTAACGTCATAGGTCACAGAGCTTGGGCTTAGGCCTAAATTTTATATTCCATTCCATTCCATTCTTGGTGTCCCTTGATATCCAACATCACCATTGTCTTTGAACTATCATCAAACGAGGGATATTCTTCAACAGCGATTATCCACGAGACCTTCATAGTCTAAGGATCGCACGAAGACTGTTAGGAAACATCACCTTCAATAGCTTGAGCTCTGTTACTGGAAACCATCCGCCACTTTTCTCAATGGTGCATTTGCAAAGCAGTGATGCCACTTGCCTTGTTTAAAAAAATGGTTTATCAAAGGACCATCTGATACACAAGATTTCTCTTACCAGAAACGTGCCATATATCAAATCGTCACAATTTATAAAACAGTTATTCCCGACCTTAACAACTGCATGGCTCTCTAAAGTTATGGTAAACGGTTGACAGTGTATTCATGTGACATCTGGCCCTAGACCCAACACGATTACGTTGAGATTCCAATAGCCTTTTCTGAAAAAGGTCGATGGGCACTGGACGAAGGTTTCTTTTATGGTAATAATTACAAAATATTTAGGCTAAAAAAATATGCCTGGTTAATATTCTTACACAACAAGAATGTCATATAGCCGTTCCCCAACTCCGAAAAGAAATATAAAATATTTATTGACTGCTTTCAGTATTCAATTAATCAAACAACTTGTGTACACTTTGAGGTTTTAGGAATGTGATTTTATCATATTAGAATAATCACTTGAACCTGATGGCATTGTTGCGTATTTCATTGGCTATAAACCAGTTGACTACGTAAGAATCTCATAATCGAATGACCAGTAGTTCTTTTTGTCCGCTATCATTCTTTTTTCAGTCATTTTTCCTGTATGCTGCAATGAATAATTTTAAAAACAAATCTGTAAAGGCCTTTGAAGTCGTCAATAGATTTTAAATTCAAGATATGAAACATAACCATTGAATTATTATTAAATTTCTGGTGGTTTTATTTACTACAACGTAGAACTTGACCTTGCTCTATTAAGCCGTCTAACATTGACCGAGGTTGATCAGGCTACAGGAAAACTGAAGAAGTTGTTCATGAGGCCACGTCTTGAATTCGGTGATTTCTCGAACCGGAAATAATGCTAAATAAAAAGCAACGTTGCCCTCCGCATCTTTTGAATTCGCGGTGCATTTTCAATCAGAAGGCAAGCGCTCCCTCTCATCAAGCCACGGGGACGCAGTCTTCCACATCAGCGCCCTCCCTTTGTGGGCGTCGCGGGGAACTTCAAAGACCGCATATTGTTGGCGGAGAGAAACGGAATTTCGTTAGCCTCGCCGTTTGCGACGCTTGGATGAACACAGTTCGGATGCCACACCGGGAAGGAGACGATGTCTTGCCTGATTTACTTTTCCCATTTCTTCCAGGTCAGGTAGGGGAAAGTCGGTTTTTTTTTTTCTGCAAAATAAAAACGGTTCGAGTTCATTATCAACTAATTGTTTTTAGATATGATGCCACTAAGCGGACCACGTTCCATTGCCAAATCGGATTTAGACGGTAAGATAGGAGACCCACCACATTTCCATTCACTTTTCCACCCGCAAACTGTATCAAACGCGCATCAAATCTCAACAGTAAATATTACGAGCTACCCAAAGAGCAAGAGCCCGTGCTGTCATAAGGTCAGCTTAAACTAAAACAACAATAACAACATTAATAATAAATCACTGTTCTCTGGGCATTCGGTTTATGACTTACCTATAAACCATCAGTCTGTTTTACAGATATACTGAGCAGTCATTCATAGTTTTTTTTTTTTTCAACTTTTAGAACTCTTAACTTACAAGAAAGCTTTATGCATACATCTTCTGATGGGTAGAAAGTGTAAAGTTTAAAGTTCACGCCGAGAATCCGATGGTCATTTCAAAGTTATCTGAGCATCGTACAGTGATGAAGTGAGAAAACGTTCCAGGTTAAATTCTGGGTCTGAATCACTAATAAACACAACACACTCGAGAAATGTGACTCTTGGTCTCATGAAATTAATAATAATAATAATAATAATAATAATAATAATAATAATAATAATAATAATAATAATAATAATATCCTCATAGAATGATCCTTAGGCCGAAGTACAACATGCTCGAGAAATGCGACTAATGGTCTCATGAAATCAATAATAATAATAATAATAATAATAATAATATCCTCATAGAATTGATCCTTAGGCCGAGGCACAACACACTCGAGAAATGCGACTAATGGTCTCATGAAATTAATAATAATAATAATAATAATAATAATAATAATAATAATAATAATAATAATAATAATAATAATAACAGTACATGAAGTAGTCTTTCATTGAATTTTATTAGCGAAACAAAGCTGAAATCATGATGATTGTGCAAACAAAATAAAACATTTAAGCGTAGCGCCAGTGCTCTCGTCACACGACTGCTCCTTATCGTAATCAGCAGGTCGATAAAATACTCATAGGATAACGGGGAGACCAGGGACGACTAACCCGCTTCGGTAGGCATTACTTAGGATTCTTTGCGGCGTCCCTTCGGCCCCTAGCTGCAACCCCTTTCATTCCTTTTACTGCACTTCCGTTCATATTCACTTTCTTATGTCTTTCTTTCCGCCCTCTCCTATTCATTGTTTCATAGCGCGACTTCGAGGCTTTCCCCTTACACCTTTCAAGTCTTTCTGCTCTCAAATTCCCTTTCAGGGTTGAATGACGTCATAGGCCACAGCGTTTGGTCTTTGGCCTAAATTCTATATTCCATTCCGTTCCCCGACTAATCTAGTACTTTACCGTTTTTACCTAGAATGCCAATTAGCACGATAAAGTCGGACACTTTTCCCGCCATTTTCGTTAATGTAACCGGCATCCAAGACCCTCACTAATTGCATCGTCCTTAAAAGCGCTACCAAATTACCATTGTGCAATGATGCAATCAATAATATTAAAAAAATTGACAAAATCGTTTCGCTCACCATTATTGCACTTAGCCCTCGGGAAAATAAAATTCAACACGCAATTCAAGGAACTCAATTTCTATATTCAAATTCAAAGTTAACCTCGCTTAACAATATTTCTATAAAGTTCCGAGACCAGGAGCCTAAATCAAGTCGAAATAACTCAGAAACCCTTTTTAAACGCTTGCAATCAATGCATGCGTATGCATTAAACGCATATGTGAACGTTGTAACACCAAGAAAGTTTCAGAGCTCAAAGGACAGTTTCAGGGCTCAAAGTTAAGTGACAAGTTCAATATCTCTTAAATGAATACTTGTACCTGGATCTCAAAAACAAAAATTTGTGCATTCCGTTTTGAAGTCGGCGACTTGTCCCAGTGTTCCAGAAGGGTTTCCTCTTACCGAGGAAATGGCTACGGTCATTAAACTGATAATTCATCACACAGAAAAATATATGCATAGTGCCTACCTACCTGCAAAGGATAACAGCAGAGATCTGAACCCCTGCGGCTACCTACAAACTCAGACAACAATTCAAACAAGTAATGAATGCGCCGGAGTTTCTTCAGCGCAATCGAGAGTTCTGTACAATGTATAAACAAGGCCACCGAAAAAAGAACTATCTTTCGGTGGTCTCGATATAATGCTGTATGGGCCACGGCCCATGAAACTTTAACCACGGCCCGGTGGTGGCCTATCCTATATAGTTGCCAGAAGCAAGATTATGGGCTTATGGCTAACTTTAACCTTAAATAAAATATAAACTACTGAGGCTAGAAGGCTGCAATTTGGTATTTTTGATCATTAGAGGGTGGATGGTCAACATACCAATTTGCAGCCCTCTAGCCTCAGTAGCTTTTAAGATCTGAGGGCGGACAGAAAAAGGGCAGACAGAAAAAGTGCGGACAGAAAACTAAGACCACATCGAAGGACAACCTCCGGAAGAACAACAGCAAACTGGAACAAATTTCAAGGTCCACAAACGTATTTCTCTGCTGGGCGATTCTAACAGTTTCAAATCGAAATTCTGCGATGTAAGCCTTCAGTGATAATCCAGAAATAAAGATAATAAATTGCATTCGATCCTGGACAAGGGGAGAACTTCAACCAGGGTTGCAACGATTTCTCTGAGCGTGAAAACAGGGAAATAATCAACAATAGTGCTGGCGATATCGTCTTGCAACCATTGAGGACGAAAAAGTGCCAAAAATATCTTTTTTCCACAGGTGTAAATCTGTTAGAAAATAATCTCTCTTGCTCAGACCTTGAAATAGAGAGTTCAGTGACCAACTATCTTGCTGACAATTATCGTAGATACTTTGTTGAATGGACATATGCCTAGCCAATCTAGCTATCACACATATACGATGTACCGTTTTCTTCGTTGACAGCTTAATCCAGTCCAAGTTGACCCTACGCTTGTTTTTTTTTTTTTTTGGAGGGGGTGGGGGAGGGCGGGCGGGGAATACCACGATGATGGCACATTAAGTCCTTGTTTTTTTTTTTTTTTTTTTGGAGGGGGTGGGGGAGGGCGGGCGGGGAATACCACGATGATGGCACATTAAGTCCCGTAAAAGTTCATTTCAGGCAAATAAAATCGAATGTAGCCAATGGTGCTGTATCTGCCAAATGTAATGAGAATTTAACAACTACCAAAAAGCAAAGAAATGAGAAACAGCCTCTACATTTGATAAATTTTACCTCATCACGCCCTTACCTGTAACTTACTGTTGATTCCTGAAGGCTGGGTGCAAATACCTCTCCCTTTTCATAAGATTAGTAAAGCGTATCCTTACAAGAGAATGATCCTGGAAAGAATAATATTGATAAGCAAGATTTATCTTTAACATTATTACAAAATTCATTTTACCCACAGAATTATTACGGTTGCTATCATTATTCCATGACACTTCGTGATGAAACTGAATAATGAAACTGTTTCTTGACAGCCATTCATATTATCCAAATTTAAAACTACTGTATAATGAAATACAAAAAAAAAAAAAAAAAAATCTGTGAATATTTTAAGCAGGATACCACTGCAGTATTTTGCCGTAAACGAGATATGCAAATCAATAGTTATTACGTTTTTTTTTTAAAGTGTGGAGAAGGATTTAATTAAACATGATATACGGTAGAGTCAATTAATGTTGCTTCTGGTATAGACCATTGGTTTTCAGCTCGTTTCGCGTCATGGACCACCAGCCCAATAAATATATATATATATATATATATATATATATATATATATATATATATATATATATATATATATATATACATATATATATATATATATATATATATATATATATATATATATATATATATATATATATATATCGATGACGCAATCACCAGCCAAATAAAAAAAAAAAAGATCGTGGACCATTTCTTTTTTTAGCAACGATAAATAAGCACAGCCCAAAAAATTAGATGGTAATATATTTCTTACACGAGAATTACAAGCTGAATTTCGAGAAAGTGATATAAAACGAAATTTCTCTGCAACCAGACTTTTGGATGCCTTTTTCTCCGACAAGTTTCCTCCTCCGTATCCTTTCAGACACAGTAACAATATATTTCGACGGTTTAGGAGGACTACTTATAATTTTCGAAACTTCACCGAGGACTGAATACAAATTTTGGACGACGAGTGTGCTGGGTTAGCGTCTGGTACTACAACCTGAAGATTGCTATTATATTTTTTTAACAGGAATAATACACTAAAATGCATGACCTGTTATTTATGTGGATAAAATGCTCTTACTGCATTTCCAATAAATTTAGAAAAAAATATGTACTAGTCTCGTTTCTTACCAAATATAGCGAACGTCTCTGTGGACCACCCAAAATGTCACTGGGGGCCACTAGCGGTCCATGGACCACCAGTTGAGAACCACTGGTATAGACTAAAGATTTAACCGTAATGGCCTAGCTTTACAGAGGAGTTCTAGTATATATTTATGAAGATTACTAATTTATATGTTTCTTTTCAATAATTATTATTTCTTTAGTGTTTAATTCCTTCTCATCTCTCGGTTCTTGTCATCATTTGAACGTCCTGTTCTGCGGAGGTTTGCTCATGAAATTAGTGAAGTTTATCTATGGGCCTAATGACAGTGGGCGGTTTAAATAGATATATATATATATATATATATATATATATATATATATATATATATATATATATATATATATATATATATATATATATATATATATATATATATATATATACGTCTCGAACTCTCGCCATACCCGCGCAATAACTTCTCGCTGCTGGGAAGAAAGGGCGTTGGGCCTGGTATGATACATGAAACATACGTACCGGGGTCTAAGCGATGTCAGGCAGGGCAGCCGATCGAGACCACAGGTCTACCCCAAAGCCAAATCAAAAGTCCTTCAAAGAAGGCATCGTGCTTACCCCATACAAAAATGGGAATAAAAGCACGTTAAAAGTAAAAGAAGAAGAAGAAGAAGAAGATATATATATATATATATATATATATATATATATATATATTGACTTTATCAATTACACAATTGTTCTGTGCATTAGTAGAATTAACAAAAGGACCTCATTCAAACTGGATGGTATGAAATGAGGTATTTATTCAGAATAAATACTCCATTTGATACCATCCAGTTTGAATGAGGTCCTTTTGGCAATTATACTAATATATATATATATATATATATATATATATATATATATATATATATATATATATATATATATATATAAATATATATATATATATATATATATATATATATATATATATATATATATATATATATAATTATATCCTCCTTATTTGTATTTTCTTTGCTGGGACGATCGGAACGGTTTTTTTTCCGGTTGTTTCCCAGTGAAGGTCGTCTCACCTCTTGTTTTCTGGTGTAGGCGAGGTGACGCCCGACGTCCATTGTCCGACTACAATAACACAGTCAGTGTCAATAAAGGTATGAAAACCTGATCAGTTTTACACAACACGGGGGACCTTTCTACCAGTTTCAGAACATGGATGGAATTTAGGCCATTGAAAGAATAGTTAGAAGAGGGTGGAAAATCGGACGAGAGAAAGAGACTATGAAAGTAGGTACAGTAAAAGGAATGAAAGAGGTTGTAGTCAGGGACGCTGCGGAGATCCTTAAGCAATGCTTACAGCGCACCGCATGAGGTGCACTGATGGCACTAACCAGTTTCAGGAGTCCATAACAGCAATGAGTTTCGGGACTCAGGGCTATCCGGGTGGAGCATGAATATCACGTTCAGCAGTGCCGGCTTCGTCTAGTGAAGCAGCTTCGACTGCTTTTAGAGAATCGCGGCCCCTGGTTTGCAGCTTCGTCTGCTGTTGCATGTGCAGTTCCGGCTGCGTGCGTATTTGCAGGAGGTGATCTCGTTTGTATATCAGCTGTGTGTCGCGTTTTCCAGAGTGCCTGGAATATCCTGCACTAATGCTGGGGGTTTTCGAACGTAGGGTTTTTCCAGGTATTTTTCAGAGTTAATGTTTGTTGTGCTCAGGAGACTTATGATATTGTATTTTCGTGGCATTTTGGTTGTGTTAACCCTGTTTTGATTGTCTTCATTGTAGTTTATGGTCCTGTTTTGTTCATGTGTAATGTTTTTGTGATTGTAAACTATTTGTCGTGTTGCATGGTATTATTGTTATTGTGACTTGGTATAAATATTATTTTGTTTTCAGGTCCATTTAAAATTGTAATTCTCATGAAGTTGAAATTTTTGTAATTTTTTATTAGGTTTTGTGATAACTTTTGATTAACTGACTCGACTACTAATTCTTGTTTAAGATCTCTTATGGAATGTATTTTGTTTTCGATTGTTATATTGTATTAAGATTGATTTTGGCTTGATCTGACAACGATCAGATTTAATTAATGAAGTCTTTGTTTTGTAAGAGTAAGAAAGCTACTGACTCCTTTGTATAGTTGCAAATTTTGTTGAACAATAAATCAGTTTTAAAGTCTCCTTTGTATTGCTTAGCTCCTTCCTCCTTTGTCTGCGTCAGTTGCTGCCGAAGTTTCTGTCCCGATCTTTTTTTTATATATTTTCTTTACTTAAAGAACCTGGTGAACCCGACAGGGGTTCATAACTATATGTAATTTCGTTTCTAACGCGATGTCAACTCCTGAATTAGCTGGTGGGATTCACTTAGTGAGGCTGAGTGAATGGGAATCATTTTCGTATCTAATGAAAGTGATTATCTATGTATGAGGCCATCAGAATATCTGATGAATTTGTCAAAAGCAGCCGTGTAACACGAGAGATGATTATTCGACTGCATAAATTCTCATTCTCTAATATTTTAACTGATTCCATTTGATCTATTGTACTGATGAAATGGCGATTACCTGATTGATTGGTTTTCCACAGTCCTTAAACGATGCAAAATTCTCTTGGTTAAATGATACTTCACGTAGTATTATGTGTTGTGCGAAGCATTTTGAAAATGTTTGTTAAAAAAAATTCAAATCAGTGTCCCCCGTTTTTGTGACTATGAAATGTAAAAGCTGAAAAAAAGAAAGTCATCCCTTCTTTGTTTCATGCGAAAAACTGAGGCTTTATGGAGACAAATGGACCCAAAGACCTACCCTGTTGCTGCTGCAGTTCTCTCCGTTCCCGATTTCCTTTTTGTTTTTATACTTTTCGGTAGAAAACGACGCAGGAGGGAGTCCCCCAGAGCAGGCTGATTGAGTTTAGTAACTTAATTACGGGAGAGATAAAGTTCAATGATTTTCTCCTCTTTGCTTGCATTAACATAAAACTCCTCTCAACCCTCCAACAAAGCAGCGTTCCCCCTCCTCCCCAAGCGCCAATCCCTAACCCCGAATCCCCAAGAGTAGCGGGGCGGCTGAGGGACGAATTGAATCATCTGACAGTTCGAGAGGAAGTTGAAAGCGTTCATGGTATTGGAGTAATCTTATCAAATTGCTCTTCCTCCTTAGGCCTACTCTTCTCAGTTAAGTCAGGTATTGGAGTAATCTTATCAAATTGCTCTTCCTCCTTAGGTCTACTCTTCTCAGTTAAGTCAGGTATTGGAGTAATCTTATCAAATTGAGGAAGAGCTAATCTTATCAAATTGTTCCTCCTCCTTAGGTCTACTCTTCTCAGTTAAGTCAGGTATTGGAGTAATCTTATCAAATTGCTCCTCCTCCTTAGGTCTACTCTCCTCAGATAAGTCAGGTATTGGAGTAATCTTATCAAATTGCTCCTCCTCCTTAGGTCTACTCTTCTCAGTTAAGTCAGGTATTGGAGTAATCTTAACAAATTGTTCCTCCTCCTTAAGTCTACTCTTCTCAGTTAAGTCAGGTATTGGAGTAATCTTATCAAATTGCTCCTCCTCCTTAGGTCTACTCTTCTCAGTTAAGTCAGGTATTGGAGTAATCTTATCAAATTGCTCTTCCTCCTTAGGTCTACTCTTCTCAGTTAAGTCAGGTATTGGAGTAATCTTATCAAATTGCTCTTCCTCCTTAGGTCTACTCTTCTCAGTTAAGTCAGGTATTGGAGTAATCTTATCAAATTGCTCCTCCTCCTTAGGTCTACTCTTCTCAGTTAAGTCAGGTATTGGAGTAATCTTATCAATTGCTCTTCCTCCTTAGGTCTACTCTTCTCAGTTAAGTCAGGTATTGGAGTAATCTTATCAAATTGCTCCTCCTCCTTAGGTCTACTCTTCTCAGTTAAGTCAGGTATTGGAGTAATCTTATCAAATTGCTCTTCCTCCTTAGGTCTACTCTTCTCAGTTAAGTCAGGTATTGGAGTAATCTTATCAATTGCTCTTCCTCCTTAGGTCTACTCTTCTCAGTTAAGTCAGTTTTATATTATTCTGATCCCCCCTTTTTTATGGATTTTTTAATAGATGAACACTTTCAGGTATCTAGTATGAAAACTATCATTTTATGGATTCTTTGTGATTGATAGAATAAGATTCTTTCGAACTTAGAGGTAAGACCAGATACTTCAGAACAGTGAATGTATATTTCGGGTAAATAATCTTAACCAACTTTGCGTATAAACCACGACACAACAAGGCTTAAAAAAAAAAAAGTTTTCATAATTAAAAATGATTGAATTTGTAAAGCGGCTGGTCAGAATCGGAACTATTTGAACAGCTCATACTTAAAGAAGAGGAGCATTCCCATACTTTTATGTTTTTAATAAGCCTATTTAAGATAAGTTCAGAAATTTATACTGCTCAGGGAGGCTATGCTATTTCAAGATAACAATAACTACTAGTCTTGTTATCAGTGAAATAAACAAATGTATGGTTAACTTACAGATAAATAAGACAAACAATCTAGGAAACTTTAATAGTATTCTTTATCATCTTATACCTGATAAGCCTATTAAAAGATGTCCATGCCTTTTATATATATATATATATATATATATATATATATATATATATATATATATATATATATCGTGAAAAAAAGTTTGGCATCGCAATGGTATGTTGTAGAATTTTAACCTACGATTGAGAGAGAGAGAGAGAGAGAGAGAGAGAGAGAGAGAGAGAGAGAGAGAGAGAGAGAGACCTTGCCTTTGCAGAATTCGAAGAATTCTAACAGGGGATTATCAACTCGAGCTCCTTCCTGTTTGCATATCTTTAATTATGTTTGCGACGACATGAACTCCTTCCGGTAACTCAGTATCAAAGTAGGCGGTAAACATGGAAGTCCGTACCATTACGACGATATATCGCAATAGCTCGTTGGGTTCCAAATCAAATGGACACATTATATAAAAAAAACTTAATCCATTTTCAGAAACGGGGATATCTCTTGGATAATAGGTATTAGGTTTGATATCTCGTTTACATTAGATGTTTTTCCAGAAGATATTTGAGAGCACAGTTATTGTTGCCGTTCCAAATTAAACTAGGCTTGTGTCCGTAGTGGTCATTTGCGTGAATGATCTATACATGCGCCTACGACTTAACCAGAGAGCAAAAGTCAGTACTTGTACAATGCTAGCCTAAATTCATATTGAGTTAAGCAATATTCAATATCCAAGTTCAAAAAAAGATTTGGTGTACAGTTCTAGACAAATTTCTAGTTGAGTTAAGCCATATTCAATATCCAAGTGCTAAATAAGATTTGGTGCCGTTCTAATTATCAGACGGTAACTGTCCCGTCCTAATAGTCCTAGAGATAGACCCTAAAATTGTTTTATTGTTACCACCTGAAGGGAAAGGGGGCCACTTTGATTTGCGTTACAGTAATATATCTATATTCTCAGAAAACCTTGAAATCAGGCAACATTTTTCAGCTTAATGGCAGAAATATGCATCTGAAACTAAGTTGCATTAAAAGAACTGAGGACCATGCATTACGGTAGCTGACATGCAAAATACCTCTTCTCTCTATTGGTTTGGCATGATTAAGCGAATAACTACTTAAATTGTTGCTTAGGAAATGTTTTTTTTATTCATATACAATTTGCATAAATTAGTCTTTTATCTGGATCATGAGAGGTTTGTTTAATTAAGAGATGCAGGGACAAAGACTGCACTTTAGCTGTAAAATTAAAATATCGTGGCCAAGTAGTATGAAATGCAACGAATTTGGACTTTTCGATGCGGATGAATTTTGCATTCGGAAACAACTATTTCACTTACTCATTTTAGAAATGAGATTTCCATAACCTGTTGACTGAGCACCTATGATTATTATAATATTCCATTTGGTTAAATTATTGAATTATTTGAAGCTCGACAGAGATTTCTTCTTTGGTGTGTAAACATATACCTAAACATAGAAGGTGGATGCTCTGATTCTGTTACACCAAAACAGGAAAGACTGTCAGCAATATTTTGGTTCCTGAAAGAGAACATTTCTGATACAACTGAACACTTAATCATTGTTTGTTTTCTCAGTTCCTCCAAATCTCTGCAGGGAAGTTTCTCTCTCTCTCTCTCTCTCTCTCTCTCTCTCTCTCTCTCTCTCTCTCTCTCTCTCTCTCTCTCTAACCCGTGTTAGGCCCTCGGCTTTTGCACAAACCCAAAAGACCCCCAGAATTTCCGAAACTATTTTCTACTATTTACCTGAAACTACCTCACTGGTCTTTAAGGTTTTTCGGAAACTGGTGGTTAAGTTCTTTCATAAAATTAGGTTATCCCTCGCCCTTTAGGTGGTAATAGTATCTTATTCACCTCATGGACTATAACAGACATCTGCTGCTGTGATGGAAAACTAAACGTCAAAGGCAGATCTAAATGAAGCATTGGCTGCTCGGTGTGTTTCAAGAATCCCAGACAGGAGTGAAAGAGATAACATTGTAAGTCTTGTGAACTTTTTGATATAATTTTCAGATAGTAAGAAAGAACGTTTCGACTTTAAAAAGGAATTCCAAAGTTTGCGACTAAGAGGAAAGGATACTACAATAGTTCGAGGTTCCTTTGCACTTTAAAAAGCACCTAGTTTTAACCTGATGTTTTTGAAATGCCCTGAGAAGAATGTCTACAGGCAAAGAGAGTCAAAAATGTTGCAGAGACTTTAAACGGACATGATTAATTACATCGACGACCTTGGCGATTCGCCAAGGCATAACCATTTGTCATTGCCCAAAAACTGCCGGGCTTTCAGCAATCTCCCGCTGCACAGCTCAGCCTCACCCCACCCCCCCCCCCATCCCCGACACCTCTCAGCGAAAAAATGAAAGATAATAAAAATTTCCAGTGATTTATACACTTATCGATTCACCAAGACAACACCATTTGGTATTGCACAAACAGCTCCCGGGGCTTCTTACGATTTCTCACCCTCCAAATTCATAACACCCCCCATGCCTTTCCCCCTCCCCCTCCTCTAAAATCCCCTCTCCCCCAACCCCACCCTTGCTCCTTGCAGCAACGCCATTATAGAAGTGGTGGACTGATGCAGAAGTATAAATTATCCAAGTTTCGAAGAAGGATTTAAAACCTTTTGACTTTCTTCTCTGTTGTGAGAAAATTGAGAGATTTTCGCAGACGGTGATAATTACTTTGCTCTCTGAATGATCACGAGCAGAGAATCAATGGAAGGCAGAGAGAGAGAAAAAATGGCGTGATACAGACGGGGGATGTGAAAGGAAAATGGTAAAAACATTTTCATGATTGGAGAAGACTAATCTTTTTATTATTATTAATAATAATAATAATAATAATAATAATAATAATAATAATAATAATAATAATAATAATAATAATAATAATGAACCAAACAAAAACTTCTTTCAGTTTTCTTCTGAAGATGGAAATAATAATAATAATAATAATAATAATAATAATAATAATAATAATAATAATAATAATAATAATAATAATAATGTCACTACGATTATTTTTTTTATGTTTGGACATAATCTTTTTTTAAATAAAAAATAATATAAATAGTTACAGCTACACTACTGTACTATACTTATAATCGTACTAATAAGGGAAATGTTTCTCTTCAGTGTTAGTTTACATAAAAAAATACTTAGCTACTTTCATCTCATACCACTATAATTTTACATATACGTCATAATTCGAGTTTTAAGACCTTACACATCTTTACCTCTGCTCTTGGCTGACTCTGTTTCTATCCTACACTAGACTGGATGGGCGAAGAAAAGATCTGTGCTAGGCACAAGCAACAACTATTATTATTATAATTATTATCTTTTTTAATTTTTCTTTTTTTTGTCTATCACAGTCATCCTATTCGACTGGGGTTCCGGGTTGCATCCTGCCTCCTTAGGAGTCCATCACTTTTCTCACTATGTGCGCTGTTTCTAGTAGCACCCTCTTCTGCATGAGTCCTGCAGCTACTTCGGCACCTAGTTTTTGCAGATTCCTTCTCAGGGATCTTGGGATCGTACCTAGAGTTCCTATGATCATGGGCACAATTTCCACCAGCAAATTCCATATCCTTCTTATTTCGATTTTCAGGTCTTGATACTTATCAATTTTTTCTCTTTCTTTCTCATCTACTCTGGTGTCCCATGGTATTGCGACATCAGTGAGTGATACTGTCTTCTTGTTTATTATTATTATTATTATTATTATTATTATTATTATTATTATTATTATTATTATTCAGAAGATGAACCCCATTCATATGGAGCAAGCCCACCATGGGGGCCATTGACTTGAAATTCAAGCTTCCGAAGAACACGGTGTTCATTCGAAAGAAGTAACAGAAGGTAATGGGAAATACAGAAAGAGATCTGTTTTTAGAAAAAAAACAGATAAATTAAGAAACTAATAAATAAATAAAAGTATAAGTAAAATAATAATATACAGTTTGAGTTGTGTTTGGGTAGCAACATCATTGTTAGATTTAGCTTTAGTTATATCATTATTACCAGTTTTTATTAATCTGTTTGGAAGAATTCCATCCCTTTTTACCACTTGATTGGCAACTTATTTTTTCTACTGTCTAGAGCGTTATTTTTGAATAATCTGAATACTCTGTCTACTTCGCAATAGGCTGTCTGCAAATGCTTTGGGGGAGGAGAGCAGTAGCCTATCCATGGAAATCAAAATTGTTACAAGTTAAGGTCTACTGAGCAAATTCTCCTTTATGAATGAAGTTTGGATGCTGACTGAAATTGGAAAAAGTTGAGTATACCTTAGTTTTACCAGACCACTGAGCTGATTAACAGCTCTCCTAGGGCTGGCCCCAAGGATTAGACTTATTTAACGTGGCTAAGAACCAATTGGTTACTCAGCGACGGGATCTACAGCTTATTGTGGAATCCGAACCACATTATAGCGAGAAATGAATTCCTAACACCAGAAATAAATTCCTCCAACTCTTCATTAGCCGGCTGGAGAGTTGAACTTGAAATTGAAAAAAAAAAACATTGTTTAAGATCTAATGACTTATGAATTTTTTTGTGGAAATAGAAGGACTGAAAGGATGGAAAAGGAGAAGATACGAGGAACATTAGCGTCAAAGAGCATGCGCAGTCGAGTATATCGTGGTGGTTCTGTCACGTAGAGAGAACTGGGCAGAGAATTAGAAAGCACTGTGAGCAAGACATGGTGAGCAAGAAAGGTGAGTGAAGTGTTATGTGTTGAATCTTCAATGTGCTGGTGATGAGGTTTTTGTAGTAATATATGGAGAATTGTAATAATTCTTATTTTTATTTTAACAGGAATCTCCTCCTCACCAGTTTCCACCATTATTTTTATCACTCATTATTACCAGAATTCTTTATCCATTCATTTTACAACTGAAGGCAGGCTTTTATGAATTACTCGGCGGTTTCCAAAGCCTATACAGATATTTATGGCATAGAGTAAAACTTTTCCTACCATTACCAACCTCCAATTTCTGCAACTTCTAAACGCGGCAGCTTTTCCTTACCATCGCCTTAGTTTCTCCTATTACGTGATGAATCTTTTTTTGTTGTGTGACATTATTATTATTATTATTATTATTATTATTATTATTATTATTATTATTATTATTATTATTATTATTATCCACAAAACAGAATACCCAAGGGATAATGGTGGCTAAACAGAAAAGCAACGACAGATGCAGATGAAAGTAACATACATAAAAAAAAAATATGAATGACTGACAATTAAATAAAAAAGAATGATATATACTAATGACCATCGAAAGACAAAAATTTTAAATATATCATATTCAAAGTAGATAGCTAGCAAAATAATCTTACAGTTTTTTTCAGAGAATTTCAGTGAAACTATAAATTTCATCACTCGTGTACACAGGGAATTTGTATCGGCTATAACAGGATCGTTCAGTAATTCCAAGAACAGATTGTGGTCGCCTCAGTTTCGGAATATTGCCGCCTCACGGTTTTGGCAGACGAGATAATGAGAGAGAGAGAGAGAGAGAGAGAGAGAGAGAGAGAGAGAGAGAGAGAGAGAGAGAGTTCCAAAAAATCTTTTATTCATTCTCAAATGAGAGAAATAGATTTGGGCTCTCTCTCTCTCTCTCTCTCTCTCTCTCTCTCTCTCTCTCTCTCTCTCTACGAATTTTCCAACCCACCAAAGTTTAAAAAACAGATAATATTCTTTTTCTCTGCCGCCAGCCGTCCGCTCTGATAAGGGGAGGGTCAAGGGAAAATGCAGGACAAAAGTGTCTGGCCCATTCAGCTTCTGAAAGATAAGTCAAGGTCGGCCTAAAAAGTGAAAGTTCCACAACATTAGCCTCTCCATATATTACCACAAAACCCCGGCTCACCAGCACATTGAAGCTTCAACATATAACGCTTCACTCACCTTTCCTGCTCATCAAGTCTTGCTCACAGTGCTTTCTAATTCTCTGTCTAGTTTTCTCTACGTGACAGAACCACCACGATATACTCCATTGCGCATGCTCTTTTACGCTAATGTTCTTCGTATCTTCTCCTTTTCCTATCCTTTCAGTCCTTCTATTTCCACAAAAATTACACAAATCATTAAATCTTCAACAATATATATATATTTTTTCAATTTCAGCCAACATCCAGACTTCATTCATAAAGGAGAATTTGCTCAGTAGACCTTAATATTCAACGATTTTTATTTCCATGGATAGGCTACTGCTCTCCTCCTCCAAGGCATTTGCAGACATCCTGCTATCTTCCTAGGCAGCAACTCACCTCTTCTCCCATCCTTTTATTACCCGTTGCATAAATTTATTCTCATAAACTTCTATTCATCAGCAGCTTCCCTACCTCCGCTATTCATATCAACTTTCCCTGGTCAACTTTCATGATATTCCTCTACTCTTATAACCTTGATTAATCTATGAAAAACACAGGCGTACAAATACACAGGCACACGCATGCGCACAAAAGCACACGTCGATATCTGCGCATACAAACGCATATATACATATATATATATATATATATATATATATATATATATATATATATATATATATATATATATATATATATATATATATATATGTATATATACATATACATATATATATATATATATATATATATATATATATATATATATATATATATAGTATATATATATATATATATATATATATATATATATATATATATATATATATATATATATATATATACAGTATATATATTCCCGTCTATACGAAGCCAAACATAACGGTCTCTCAAGATCCCCTTACAACGATTTTAAATTTATAATACCTACAATTTCTATCAAAGTAGATTACATTATTATACAGTTTTAGTACTTATAACTAGGTACTGCCCTGACTATATTGTGCTTGTCATGTACCTGAATATTTCGGCTGTGCACCATAAGAAGGCCTCTGTGTTGGGAAGGTAATTGCATTTGCCCAGTTCTCCAGCCATTTTAGTTTTCTGTAGAAGAAAACTACTGTCTGCCCGTCCGCACTTTATTCTGTCCGCACTTTTTTTCTGTCCGCCCTCAGCTCTTAAAAACTACTGAGGCCAGAGGGCTACAAATTGGTATGTTGATCATCCACGCTCTAATCATCAAACATACCAAATTGCAACCCTCTAGCCTCAGTAGTTTTTATTTCATTTAAGGTTAAACTTAGCCATAATCGTGCTCCTGGCAACGATAAAAGATAGGCCACCACCGGCTCGTGGTTAAAGTTTCATGGGCAGCGGCTCATACAGCATTATACCGAGACCACGAAAAGATAGATCTATTTTCGGTGGCCTTAATTATACGCTGTAGCGGCTGTACAGTAAAATCGATTGCGCCGAAGAAACTTCGGCGCATTTTTTACTTGTTTCAGTTCATAGCAGAATTGTTTTTTATAGTTTTTTTTGTACTGTTCTATTAATTTCTTACCAGAAATTAAATAAAAATCTGGTTAGTTTATCCAAGTCTCTGTGTATGAGGGATCCACTGATCAATCATAGACTTCAGTGATAAACAGAGAGAGAGAGAGAGAGAGAGAGAGAGAGAGAGAGAGAGAGAGAGAGAGAGAGAGAGAGAGAGAGAGAGAGATGATGAAGTGGGCGCACCGGCTGCTCAGTTAATTAGATGACTGTTGACCCAAAATGTAAGCAAGAAGCAACTGGAAGTCTTTTAGATCATTTTGAATTATTTTAAACAATGAAAAACTGTTTAAGGAACTTTTTGATACAATGCACCCAGGCTTTAACATAAGGAACTTCTGACAGACCTCAAAATGACTATAGGCGCCGGAAGAGATAAACTTGCAGAGAAAGACATAAAAATGATTTCATTGCATTTATAATATTGGTAATTCGCCAGTGTACAGTCATTTTATTATCGCTGCCTAAAAATATCCGTCTTTCAGCCACCCGCAGCTTCTCCCCTTCTGAAATGCGACTTTTAAGTAAAAATTGTTAAAAAAGGTTTTCACCGGTTTATACACCGGCTCAGTCCGACAAGACTGCCATTTGTCATTGCCCCAATACCATTGTCGATGGGTCCTCCTTTCACCCCTCTCCACTCCCCCTCCCATCAACCCACTACTACCCACCCCGCCAACCCAGCACTCCTAAGCCCCCACAAGTGGCCCCAACTCCTCCCCTGCTAACCCACCACCCCCAACTAGCAACTCACAACCGACCACCTCAAACCTTGCAAAGCTCCCACCCGCCCCCAACAACCTGCAATCCCTCTCCCCTAACCAACCCACCACCCCCAACCCTCAACTTCTTCTTCCCCAAATCGACCACCCCAAAACCTTGCAAAACCTTCTAATCTGCAACCCCCCACCCCGCTCCAACCTCGCAACACAGTTGTCGGAACTGAGAACGAATGCAGGAGAGGAAATTCCCAACGAAAAGGAAATCCGATGGATTTTTGATCGAAGCTTCGAGAGGGGATTTAAACATTTCGACTTTCCCGTCCCGTCCTCAGAAAACGGCGAGATTCTTCCAGTGGGTGATAATGGAGTTGCTTTCTGAATAATCAGGGATCTAGGAGAGAGAGAGAGAGAGAGAGAGAGAGAGAGAGAGAGAGAGAGAGAGAGAGAGAGAGAGAGAGCATAGCCAGATGCTGGCACGGGATGTCAAAAGGCAAAGAAAAAAAGGTCACATATAAATGCATTTGTCTGGCGAAGAATAAATCATCTTTAATGGTAACAACAACGTAGCCATTGCTTATTTACAACAACAAGGCGTTCCATTTTCTCAAGCTTCTCACGCTATTGATATGGTTAATCCTGTAAACACTACATCGTAACGGCGAATAATAAACTAGTGTTATTACTGATGATACCCCTTAGGTAAGTAGTGCCGTCAGAGCTATGAGGTATTAATGTAGGTATTTTAGCTCAGTACTCTACCTCCATTCCTTTTCCTTCTTCAGCCTCGCTGCCCAACCACTCCAACACCATGTTTTCACAATCTAAATCATTGGATAGTTGGAAGTGCCCCAGGGACTGGCTTTATGGACGAATTTTCATAGATCATCAACTGCTGATGGCACTATGCAATAATATTAACATCAATAATGATATAATACAGTGGTTTTCAATCTTGTTTGGCTCATGCACCCTTTCACCATATGTCAAAATGTCATTAACACCCACCCCCCCACCTTTCCAAAATTGTCTGCCTCGAAAGGTGCATTCCAAATAATATGCAACAAAATACTAATAAAAACACACAAGCTAGTGGAGAGAAAGTCCAACGTGACTTCTCAGTAGTGCAGACCGATGCACACTGAGTTTTGTGAGGTCCTGGAGCCAGTTTGAGCCCGCCAACCTTTGGTCACAAATCTCCCCCTGAAACTGTGAAATTCCCCCTTGGTTGAGAACCACTCGAAAGGTGCATTCCAAATAATATGCAACAAAATACTAATAAAAACACACAAGCTAGTGGAGAGAAAGTCCAACGTGACTTCTCAGTAGTGCAGACCGATGCACACTGAGTTTTGTGTGGTCCTGGAGCCAGTTTGAGCCCGCCAACCTTTGGTCACAAATCTCCCCCTGAAACTGTGAAATTCCCCCTTGGTTGAGAACCACTGAACAAGATGAAATGTTTAACTTTTCCTAAGTTTTATCAGATATACAGTATATAAACCCAAAGGCTTTCAGTTTGCATGTACATTATTAATAAAACACTTTCCGCTTTCCTCACAGTCTAATGTTAGCGTCATTGTATTCAAGGCTAAATTAAAACTGGTAGTCAGTAAAGCGCTATGCCATATTTCTGTTGTTTGAGCAAGTAAATGTTACTATTTTTACATTTGTGGTATTAATAGTATCAGTGTTATCATTGTTACTTTTCTGTTCTTCTTATTTCATTTGAATCCTCACCTTCTTTTATAGAGTAAATAACGTTTTGGAATTACCAAGTTTTAGACACAAGTTTTGTAAACTAGCTATTATTATTATTATTATTATTATTATTATTATTATTATTATTATTATTATTATTATTATTATTATTATTATTATATGAATTCGCTCGTCACTCATTGTACCTTACAAGGTAAAACTTATCACAGAGTCATTATTCTAACCCAACTACCCACAAAAGTCATTATTATTATTATTATTATTATTATTATTATTATTATTATTATTATTATTATTATTATTATTATTATTATTATTAGAGTATCCTTGTCTACATTTGAAGGTAAACCTCATCTCACAGTGCTCATTCTAAACCAACCAACCAATCGTCTAAAAAAATATACGCAAGAATTTCTCTCTCTCTAGTTTCGTAAAGTTCTTTTGGACAATGCCAGCTTTCAATTTCCTCCAGAGCAAACATGGCGGCTCAGCCCCCAAGCACAACAGCGGCCGTCCCCCTCCATCCCCAATCAAATTGTATCC
>NC_089758.1:17164233-17191733 GCF_040412425.1 Macrobrachium rosenbergii
TTACAGACGAACTTTTCCATTTCTGATATACTCGTATGTTCAAATCATGTCAAATTTCTGGGACGACTTAGTTTTTATTTTCTATTAACTGACTTTCTAGTTTATTCCTTTTTTCCGGTAAAGTTACTTTCCGGGAGACTGAATGGGCACACTGTTATTAAATACATATTTTACGTAAAAAAACTAAAATGTCCTATTAACAATACTATTCAATGAAAGTAAAATAGAGGATGGATATCGAAAACAGGAGCTACTTCCTTTCGGTTAATTACTTTCCTGAACGAGTGAATCAACAACCACTAGATATCATACGTCAAAAAGTGGAGTAGCAATCAAGGTAAATTGACAATCGACCAACCACTCCACTGAATAAGCAAACATTTCATCCATAATGTTAATAATCATCTACTATCCATTTCAGGGACGGCGAGCCATCGTTTTTCTCAAATATCTTTCAAACTAATTATTTGATCGAAATGGTGCTTTGACACAGGGTAAAGATACGTCCCGCTAATTTTTGCTAATATAGTGCATTGCCAAATGGTGGTAGTTGTGGCGTTTACACTTGACTTTTGAAGGCAAAGTCGCATGAGTCAGCAGAACTAATCTACGCAATCGACCGTTCGCTATCCCCCATAGATAGGAAAGAGCGGCCCGAGATGGGGAGGCCAGGAAAGTCAGTTGAGGGAGGGATGAGGAGGGGGAGGGGGAGAGACGGGATGGGTATTAAGGACGTCCGAATGCATAGTTTCGCGATGCTGGGCAACACCATGTAAGTCAAGAATAAACGCCTTAGCTAAAACCATTTGTCAACGCACCATATTACCAAAAATTAGTGGGAGTTGTCTTTTACACTGTGTCAAAGTACCATTTCGAACAAATAATTAGTTTGAAAGATATTTGAGAAAAACGATGAATCGCCGTCCCAGCAAACCTGGTTACGAGAATAACTCTTCCCTAGCTGATGATAAGTTTGCAACAGGTATTCACCAACGCCACCCTGACATGGGAAATATTTGCTGCAACTTTAACTTCAACCAAAAATTTTCTTTACTCAAGCGACACAGTTTAGTTATGGAACCATTACAGCCCCGGAAAAGAAAGAAAGAGGAAATGAATGACTGAAGCTTTCACAATATGGTGATGAATCTGCAGACGTCTATTGTTAGCTTCGATGTTCATGTTTACTCGTTGAAAAATTTTAGTTGCCCAACTTAGTCTAAAACAAATAATTCTACGGTCCCCTTTTCCTTTTTTTGAGTTTTCTGTAAAAGAAAACTATTGTGCCGGCTTTTTCTGCCAGTTTGCACTTTTTCTGTCCGCCCTCAGATCTTAAAAACTACTGAGGCTAGAGGGCTGCAATTTGGTATGTTTTATGATTGGAGGGTGGATGATCAACATACCAATTTGCAGCCCTCTAGCCTCAGTAGTTTTTAAGATCCGAGGGCGGACAGAAAAAGTGCAAACTGGCAGAAAAAGCCGGCACAATAGTTTTCTTTTACAAAAAAAAAAAAAAAGGAAAAGAGAACCGTAAAATGACCTATATAAAATCAAAGTAGAACTGTTTAGTAATCATAATCTCGATTAAGCGAGAAAATGTTTACATTTAATTCGTAAACTCAGTACTGATACCAAACGATAGCAGTCAAAATCTGATAAACTGATTTGGGTGTGCGTGGTCACAATCAGCAACATCTTCAACTAATTTCCGGAAACAGGGAGCTTATTATATCGCTCTTCTCTGCAAATTGTAATTCGTTTGATCACCAAAGCGTGCAGTTCCTCTCGGCGTGAAATAAAAAATAATTTCTTCGACTGAGCATCTTAGGCAATCGAAGCTCTCTGGAGCTGACAGTCACAGAGACAGCGAAAGAATCAGTTTCCATCCATTTGGCGCACTCGACTTTCATTGATAATTTCCTCAAACGATAATTATTGATTGTTCCCTGTGCACGGAAGGGTCGAGGAAATGTTTTTGACAGTAACTGTAAAGAAACCGGCGTTTGAATTGAGTTGAATTTAATACAGAATTCAGGCCAAAGGCTAAGCACTGGGTCCTATGAGGTCATTCAGCACTGAAAAAATTGATGGTAAAAGTTTTGAAAAGTGCAATAGAAGGAAAACCTCGCAGTTGCACTATGAAGTAATTGTTAAGAGAAGGTGGAAAGTAAGATGAAGAAAGAGAATATGAAAGGAGGTACAGTAAAAGGAACGAAAGGGGTTGCAGCTAGGGGCCGAAGGCACGCTGCAAAGAACCTTAAGTAATGCCTACAGTGTACCGCATGAGGTGCACTGACGGCACTAACCCCCTACGGGGGGATATTATGAGCGTCTTAGATGAAAATGGATGATATGCTAATTAGTATCATAACTTTGGTAAAGTTAAGATAAAATCTACTTGTCATCTTTGAGTTAGATGTTTACTTTTTTTTTTTTTTTTAGCAAATTACAGGCTAGTTAAAGTAAATATATTTCTTTACAGAATAAATAAACATACGGTCAATTCATCATATTATCACATATCCTCATCTAATTTTGCGATGGCAAAGCATGCAAGATAATTCGATTACGATGTTTATTCTCCTTTAAAATCAAATCACCGTAGATGTACTCTACTTGCATATCAGTGAAAGAAAGCCATCCTTCATTAGCAAATGGCTAATTTATCTTTAAGGTTCTTCTTCAATACAAAGACAACTTACTGCTCTAAATATGTAGACCAACCTACATATTTGCTTCTGGTAGAAGAACCAAAAATAAACAAGTCAAAAAATGCGCCGAAGTTTCTTCGGCTCAATCGAGTTTTCTGTACATCGTATAATCAAGACCACCGAAAGCAGATCTATTTTTCGGTTGTCTCGGTATAATGCTGTATGAGCCGCTGCCCATGAAACTTTAACCACGGCCCGGTGGTGGCCTTGCCTTTATCGTTGTCAGACACACGATTATGGCTAAATTTAACCTTAAATAAAATTAAAACTACTGAGGCTAGAGGGCTGCAACTTGGTATGTTTGATGATTGGAGGGTGGATGATCAACATACCAATTTGCAGACAGCTAGCCTTGGTAGTTTTTAAGATCTGAGGGCGGACAGAAAAAGTGCGGACGGACAGACATAGCCGGCACAATAGCTTTCTTTTACAGAAAACTAAAAGATAAAAAAGTACTAATTCTATCGTGAGAGAATTTCCTGATTCAATCAGGTTGAAAGATGTGTGCATTTATGTTCACCCCCTATGAGGGTTTGCTGACGAATCGAGCAATCCTGTAAGCGCTCTTTACTGGTCCTCGAAAAAAAAAAAATAAAAAAAAATAGATTAATAACGACGAGAAATCAGTAATAAAGGCGTCCTTCAGCAATGAATTGATTTCTTTAAATAATGGGAAAAGTACGCCGCCAGAATATTTTTAGAGATGAAACAGTTCTAAAACATCGTTGAACTGAGGATCAATTGAAGATCGGTAAGCTTTTGAAGTGTAACAGAGATATTTTGATAATTATTGGTTTCAGAAGAAAATATAGCTAATCGTATAGCAATTACACCCCATAGGGGGGTTCGGCCCCTACCTGCAACCCCTTTCATTCCTTTTACTGAACCTCCATTCACATTATCTTTCTTCATCTTGCTATCCGCCCTCTCCTAACAATTATTTCATGGTGCAACTGCGAAGTTTGCCGCCTGTTGCAACTTTCAGACCTACCTATTCCCAATTTCCTTTCCAGCGCTGAATGACCTTTAGGTCCCAGTGCTTGGCCTTTGGACTAAACTCTATATTCCACTCCTATAGCAATTACAGTCAGCCAGTGATTCAGCAATGAAATTAATCAAGAGAACCAGGGAGAAAAAGTCTTGACAATACAAAAAGCAATCACGAAATTAAATGAAAACGAAGCCTAATTATAATGACAAGTAACCCTTCACGCAATCCCCTTCTTTCATTCATTCCTCCCACGTGCAAACAATATCCCCAAACGTATAATTATACTCATAACGACACGGCTTTGCAGCAAAATGCATTTAGAAGCAATTTTCCTTCTTTCCGCAGCAGAAGCAGCAGCAGCACCAGCAGCAGCAGTTGACAGCGCAGGATGCATTATTGAATGCACATGGCTGCCTCTGTAAATTAGATCCTACTCTAATTGTATCGAGTTGCCTTTGTGGTGCTCCGGCTGTGTTTAATGTAAAGGCGCCACGAAGGTGATCAGCTGGAGTTTTCATGAACTCTTCTGCGCACGACTAATCTGGCGCCATAATTGGGAGGGTCTGACACCTTCCTTTAACTTTGGTGAAATAAGAACATCGTTATTCGTACTTTTTTATCATCATTGACACACACACTATATATATATATATATATATATATATATATATATATATATATATATATATATATATATATATATATATATATATATATATATATATATATATATATATATATATATATATATATATATATATATATATATATATATATATATATATATATATATATATATATATATATATATATATATATATATATATATATATATATATATATGTGTGTATATATATATATATATATATATATATATATATATATATATATATATATATATATATATATATATATATATATATATATATATATATATAAACACACACTACACTTACATTTGTGTCTGCAGTTTTGTTTGATTAACTTCACGTTCATTTTACCAAGTTTTATTTGCGTTTCTTTCTGTTTTGTGTGCCAAATTTCGTAAATTGAATATCATGTCATTTTCCTAGCACCCCCATCACCCACTCATGAGGTGGCCTAAAACTTTTAGATTTGAGCCTTAATGTTTGCGTTTCTACATTAATAGATCGCTTATGAATAAAAAATGTCGTTATTATCTATCCCTAGGGCGTTTTAGAATTAAAGCCTGCCACTTTCACAGCATATTCTCAAGGTTAAGGTTAAAGTCCTCCTGGGCCTTGCAAGGCTAATAGGGCCGGCGCTGAACTCCGGTTTCTTAGGCCGACAGCCAATGAGGGAGAAGTCCCGATGCCTAAGACACGTGACCAGTGTATCGCTAGGCCCACTGCTTAACGCCCCAGCCCGAGGGCTGGTACCTATTTTCTTACTAACCCTCTTGAGTTTTCAGACCGCTAGGTTGGCGGGCCACCGAGTTTATGCAATGGCGCCATCCCCAAGCCACCAGTGAGCGGCGGGATTTGAACCCCGGTGGTTCTCTCAACTGGTAGGCGAGAACCTTACCGCTGCGCCACCAGGAAGTAATTAATCCTTAGAGTACAATTTACTCTAAACTGAATGAAATTTTGGGGTTTTCACGGTTTCCACACTCCCATATCAACAGCGATGTTCCTGACGAAGTTTCTCTGCAAATAAAATTTTTTTGTTTTCTTCGTTTCGTACCTGCCCTAAATGCCTGGGGTCTGCGATCCCCCCAAAAATGTGACGTTGATAACGCGCACGCCTACACCAGTATTTCCCCTTTCCATTCATCAAATGAGACCTTTTGATAGATTCCACTCGGCTGGTTTTTTTCTTTACAGAAAGACGATGAGCGTAAAAATATTCATCGAGGCAATCTGTGTAATTTAAGTTTCTACTGAATATAAAGCTGGTATTTCGTGTCATATGAACGAAATAAAACTATTACATAATATAGTTTTATTTTATTTCATAAAACTATTATGTAAGATAATATTTCCGTAGGGGGGTAGTGTCGTCAGTGCACCTCATGTGGTACACTGTAGGCATTACTTAAGGTTCTTTGCAGCGTCCCTTCGGTCCCTAATTGCAGCCCCTTTCGCTTCTTTTACTGTACCTCCTTTCATATTTTCTTTCTTCCATCTTACTTTCCACTCTCTCCTAGCAATTAATTCATAGTGCAACTGCGAGGTTTTCCTCCTGTTACACCTTCAAACCTTTTAATGTCATTTTCCGTTTCAGCGCTGAATGACCTCATAGGTCCCAGTGCTTGGCCTTTAGCCTGAATTCTATATTCAATTCAATTCAGTATAATATAATATGCAAACTTCCTCTTATGTATACTGTCCTTTTATTGCAGGATCTCGATTTGTGGAATTATGACACTGTTGAGCCGAATATCATAACACTGTTTTAATAAATGAATCTACAGTATTATTATGAAGGGTCGTTTTCGAGATATAGAACCTGATGAAGATTTCTGAGTCCTAACATATTCTCAGAACTTTCCTTAAGAAGACTTCCATTTGGTGGTCTGAAGCGAAATTAAGGTATATATGTATGCATGTATCTATACATTTACTAATGGTGCGTTTGTGTGTGTGTGTGTGTGTGTGTGTTTGTGAGTGAGCTCTAACTAAGATTTTGATTTCCTTTAATCACATGTCCTCTCTTCATAGTCTTGGGAGAGGGAAATGTGTATTTCAAAAATTGTTCTTAATAGACGTATGATCTTTCTCAGCAAGGGAGAAGGCCGGCCAGCGCTACCGAGACTTCTTTGCA
Source organism: Macrobrachium rosenbergii (assembly GCF_040412425.1). NCBI lineage: Eukaryota > Metazoa > Arthropoda > Malacostraca > Decapoda > Palaemonidae > Macrobrachium > Macrobrachium rosenbergii. The sequence goes on from NC_089758.1 coordinate 17,170,720, forward strand.
CTCTCTTCACGGTAGGTAAGATAAAATATAACACGCCCCTTGAGGGTGTAACATACACATGAACATGACATAAAAAAAAAAGAGTAGTTCAAATGAAAATGACTCAGTATGAAAGTCCTGGAGCCTTGATGCAAATTTTAGAAATTTCTAACATTGTATTAAAATATTTTTACTTCCATAATCACGTTAACAAGTTTTGTGGAATGAATTCGTTCCGCGAAGTCTACGAAAGAAAGTATTTCATTTTAAACAGTCATTTCTTTCATTTGATTTCGTATTAGATTATGTTAATCGTAGCAGACAACGTTGTGCTTCCTCCATGTAACATATGTCGACAAAATTAAATAAAACAGAATCTCTCTCTCTCTCCCCCTCTCTCTCTCTTCTCTCTCTCTCTCTCTCTCTCTCTCTCTCTCTCTCTCTCTCTCTCTCTCTCTCTCTCTGCTTGTCTAATGTGAATATAACCTACTCCCCATCTCGCCAGACTCCCAACGGCTATTACAGTTTTTTTGGCACCGATTCTTTCACATTGGGTTCCTTGCTCTATTCTCAAACACCGAAAGAATGAGTGAGGGAAATAACGATTAAATTCATGGATTTGAGGAAATCGGCGAGTAAACTCCCTCAGATTCTATCTCTGTCCCCGTCACTGAAAAAAAGAAAAAAAACCGTGATTAACACAGTGTCAATGCCCCTTTGCTATCAGACGATTTCAGCCAGGGAAGATGGGCAATTTTTGCTCTCATTCGCTCGAAATGGCCCCTATCTGCCCCCGGCACGCTTGGCACAAATGGTAATAGCCTTCGCTTTATGCGCCAGACCAGTTCATCAACCAGCTTGTAAAGCACAGTTAGTTTCAAACGTGCGTGATAGCATGCACACGTGCGCACTTAAATACTGACAAATACAAATATATATATATATATATATATATATATATATATATATATATATATATATATATATATATATATATATATATATATATATATATACATACATACATACATACATGTATGTGTGCTTGTGTGTTTGTGTATTCATCTGACCACGTAACAGAATGTGTGAAGGTAATAACTGGTAGTATAGATGCCAAAAGAATCGCAGCTGTTGATCCGTAGAAATTTTCGGGAGAAAACTGACTCACAACATTATAAGGAAGGTAGCAGGGTGTCTGCAAAAGTCTTAAAAGTAAGGAGCCAAAACTGAAATCGGAATGTAAAAAGGAACTGCCAAACAAATTCTCAGTTATTAATGTATTGTCGATCTTTACCAAGAATAAAAGAAATAAAGGCTGGCATTCTTCAATTCAATTGTTGTTACAACTTGTGTGGACGAAGAAAGACTGAAAGATTTAGAAATGTGGGAATGCTAAGAAGTTATATAAAGGTTGCCTTAAGATAAAAAGCGTAACAGAACAATTAGAGTTGCATTTGTCTTGTGGAGAGAATGACGAAGGGTGAGGAGCTGGAATATAAAATTTAGGCCGAAGGCCAAGCCCTAGGACCTGTGAGATCATTCAGCGTTGAAAGGGAAGCTGAGAGTAAAGAAGGGTTTAAAGGCGTAACAGGAGGAAATCTCGCAGAAAGATAATATGAACTGAGGTACAGTAAAAGGAATGGGAAGGGTTGCAACTATGGGCCAAAGGGAAGCTGCAAAGAACATTAAGTAATGCCTACAGTGCACCGCATGAGGTGCACTGGTGGCGCTACCCTGTTATTGGGGGGGCGAATTGCAAGATAGAGAGGCGAAGAATGAAAGATATATTGCAAGATCCACACAGTGCTGAGGGTTTCTTTGTATAGGTATAGGTATAGGTAAAAGTATAGGTATAGGTATCAGTAAAGGTATAGGTATAGATATAGGTATAGTTGTAGATCAAGGTATAGGTATAGGTATAGGTATAGGTATAGGCATAGGTATACAGAGGCGAATGCTCTGGAAGCTCCACAACAATTTGTATAGCCTTAATTATCTTTAAAAAACAGATTTCATCTGTAATTTCTCTTATATTTTTTCCTCTGGAGCCTATTGTTGTTCTTTAAATAAAAAAAAAGATTACTTTTGTTTCTAATTCTTTGTACTTTGGAGAACAAGGAGAGAGAGAGAGAGAGAGAGAGAGAGAGAGAGAGAGAGAGAGAGAGAGAGAGAGAGAGAGAGAGAGGAATTATTTGAAAGCCACTGATTGTACAATAGAAAGAAAACCTTTGATGATTTATGAAGCATTTTAAAATATTCTTTCCCTTTACTTGACTAACTAAATAAGCGTTCCGAACTTGGAAACTGAAAATTAATTTTAAATCTCTCTCTCTCTCTCTCTCTCTCTCTCTCTCTCTCTCTCTCTCTCTCTCTCTCTCTCTCTCAAAACAGTATCTCCTGGTTTCTGAAACCAGGAGATGATAATAATCTGCAGTCAAGGGTGCCATAACAGCATTGTTCCCCGAACAATGCTGTTACAGCTGTTACAAATTCCCTTTGTAAACGCATTATGCAATTCAAGGCATAATGAATAACACTAAGATGTATCTTATCTAATGTATGTTGTCATTACGATATACAGTATTCGTATTATTTGCTTCGCAAGCGCTATCTACTGTTTGTCTTCCTATGTCTTGGTTGTGTTCATTTGTGTTCAGTCAGTATTATTTAGGATTATTTTGTGTTTTTACAGTCACCTGCATCCCACTTTACTTCATTTATAACAAACGACCGGATGTATCATAATTTCATAGTGAATATGAATGAATAACAAGAAATCATTCTATAAATAACCGGTCATTAGCTTTAAACAAGTAAAAAATGCGCCGAAATTTCTTCGGCGCAATCGAGTTTTCTCTACAGCGTATAATGCTGTATGAAACTCTTGGCCACGGCTCATGAAACTCTCAGCCGGCCGTGGCGGCCTTTGTTGTTGTGGTGCTAGACGCACGATTATGGCTAACTTTAACCTTAAATAAAATAAAAACTACAGAGATTAGAGGGCTGCGATTTGGTATGTTTGATGATTTGAGGGAGTATGATCAATATACCAATTTGCAGCCCTCTATCCTCGGTAGTTTTTAAGATCTGAGGGCGACCAGAAAAAGCGTGGACAGATAAAGGCGGACGGACAGACGAAGCCGGCACAATAGTTTTCTTTTACAGAAAACTAAAAACAAGTCCCTTTACAACAACAGCGTATGAAGAAGAAGAAAGGAAACTTCGGAAGAACAAAAGATAGAGATAAAATTTGATTTGGGATGGAGAGGAACGCCTGTTGTGTTTACCTTTGAGGAAATTGAAAGTTGGTATTGGCAGAGAAAGTTTAAAATAAAAAAAGTTACTTTATAAATGTTTATATAAAACGGTGAGTGATCGTCTCAGATAAAAAAAAAACCTTTATGGAATAAAGGGTCCCTTCGTTCGTAAGATGTGCAATGAGGGAATTTTGGTAATAATAATAACTTTATTATTATTATTATTATTATTATTATTATTATTATTATTATTATTATTATTATTATTATTATTATTATTATTATTATTATTATAAAAGAAACGATATATCTTCACCAGCCATGAAAACATAATTTTTACGATTTTTTTTTTGAACTCCATATCTGCATCTAACTCTTGAGCTCTCTCCCTCCCCTTGATTCTCCGTCCTGATGTGGAAGAATCTCCCAGTTTTCTCACGAGGGGAAGGGAAAGTAAAAATGTTTTTAATTTTTTTCTGGAAACTTGGATAAAAAAAAAAAGTTTTGCTATTCCTCCAGAATTTATATTTGTAAGTTCGTCCTCAACACCGACGATGGTATTGCAAGTTGGGGTAATAGCCAGGGTTGGGAGTTAACGATGTCGGAGGTTTGGGGGTTGGGGGGGCAGCACTGCTGTTTGGGTAATGACACTGGCGCTCTCATGGTGAATCGGGCCATTGGATAATCCCCTGAAAGCATTTTGATTTGCCTCTCTTGAATATTTCAAAGGTGAGGATGTATGGAGAAAGGAAGGGATTAGGGTGAGGCCAATTTTTAGGCAAGGATATATAGCATGTCTAGGCGAATCGTCAAGCTTTTAGATGTAATATGATTACGCCCCTTTCGAATATTTTAAACAAGTTATGATTCCACCCTTCTATATTAAATTACAAATACCTCTAAGACTTCTCTGGCTCAAGTTTTTGTCAAGTAATCCGAAAACTACTGGAAAATCCAGTGTGCAATTTTGGTCATTTTTTGTGACTTTTACTTGGTCTTTAGTATAAATGATGAACCTTTGGATTTTGTACTCCCTCTAATCTGATGGTAATGACGGCCTTCTTTCCCATTAGGGCGCTTGGATGTTCAATATGGCCAGACTACCCTTGCAGCAGTGGAGATTATTTCTCCGTGGTTATGTCCCATCCACCAATATTCGTTATTCAAAATATCAAGAACTCTACAGATATATACCCCCATTTTAATATGGTAGCAGCAAAAACAGCAGTAACAGATGTCTGAAATCTTAAATTTCATGAAAGCTAGAATCGATAACGAAATCAGCTTTACTTTTAGGTCCTTATCACATGATGCAGCAGATCTGATTCTCAGTCCTCTACGATATATATATATATATATATATATATATATATATATATATATATATATATATATATATATATATATATATATATATATATATATATATATATATATATATATATATATATATATATATATATATATAATAATAATAGTAATATATTTTATATTCATATGATTTTGATATATATATATATATATATATATATATATATATATATATATATATATATATATATATATATATATATATATATATATATATATATATATATATATATCAAAAAATCATATGAATATAAAATATATTACTGGCATTATTCTTTGAAATTATGGATTTCTTTGCTGGTCGTTTGCTTTCTTGTCGAGTTACTGGAAGGAGTTCACGCCGTTGCAAACATTGCAAGAGATTTTCAAACGAGAAGTTGATTTTCGCGTATTAGATTTCTCAGAATTGTGTGCCAAAGGGATTACGATTCTCTCTCTCTCTCTCTCTCTCTCTCTCTCTCTCTCTCTCTCTCTCTCTCTCTCTCTCTCTTCGTGTGTCTTTATACTATTCTTCGAAATCCAGGTTTGACATTGCTTTCCCCAAACGCGTAGCGGATATTTCACCGAGAAACAAGTTCATGCATCAGTGCACTAGGAGAAACCAATTACCGGCCTTAACTCGTGTTGAACATTCGCTGCAGTTTCAGTCGAGATTTCAAATGATTCATCACGCTTTTATGATACCTAAGGTATGTTTGTGGCACACACACACACACACACACACACACACACATATATATATATATATATATATATATATATATATATATATATATATATATATATATATATATATATATATATATATATATGTGTGTGTGTGTGTGTGTGTGTGTGTGTAGAGATATACACACACACACCGCTATGTATCGATATGTGTGTGTGTAATTGTGTGTGCTGTTTGTGTACATGTGAGTGTGAGGTATGTGCGTGTGTCCTTCAAACTCACAACCACATTTTCGGAAACCTATAGGAGGAAATATTCTGTAACCAAGAGCCCTAAAAGATTCCTGGCATTCTTTGAACAATCCTATTAGAGCAGATGCAAATTCCCTTTGTACAAGAGTAACGTAATTTGAGGCTTGGGGGCAAAATCCTTTGAATAAAAGTATGACGTACTTTGCCTACTGTTACGGTTTCCTACTATCTTGATGCGTCTGCCTCAGTTGTTATTTGTCTTTTCCGTTATTTGTCGTGTGCTTGTTGCTGTTATTATTATTATTATTATTATTATTATTATTATTATTATTATTGCAGCATGAGTCTTGAAATGGAGAAACAAATCCACTGTTGTGTATGGGTGCAAATCAGTTTAGCTTTATTTTTAGATATATTTGCACCCATAAATAACTGTGGATTTGTTTATCCATTATTATTATTATAAAATATAATATACCATACTACAATAATAATAATAATAATAATAATAATAATAATAATAATAATAATAATAATAATAATGCCAAATAAAACTGAAAACGCTGTAAGTAAAAACGAAAGGAAAAAATTACAAATAACCAGGCGGTCTAGGGTCGACGACATTTGAAGAAAAATGGTTTTACAGACGTGTTAGATGGAGGAACAAAGTGAATTCTGAATTTGCAAAAGATGGCTCGCTGATATTTCCAGCGGATACAATTTGATTGGGGATGGAGGGGACGGCCGCTGTTGTGTTTGGGGGCTGAGCCGCCATGTTTGCCCTGGAGGAAATTGAAAGCTGGCATTGTCCAAAAGAACTTTACGAAACTAGAGAGAGATAAATTTTTACATATCTTTTTTTTAGACGACTGGTTGGTTGGTTTGGATTGAGTACTGTGGGATAAGTTTTACTTGCCAATGTAGAATTGTGACAATAACACTCTAATAATAATAATAATAATAATAATAATAATAATAATAATAATAATAATAATAATAAGGTACAATGCGTGACGAGGGAACTCATTTAATAATAATAATAATAATAATAATAATAATAATAATAATAATAATAATAATAATAATAAGAAAAACAGAAAAGTAATCATGACAACGCTGATACTACTAATGCCACTAATATGTTAATAGTAACATTTACCTGCTCAGAAAAGCACGAATAGGACACAGAACTTTACTGACCAACAATTTTAGCTTAGCCTTGAATGCAGTTATTAGTCTTTGACTGCGAGGAAAGCGGAAAGTGTTTGGACACCCGAATATTGTCACTGAAAGTCTTTGGGTTTACACTGTATGTCCGCTGACACTTAGGAAAAAGCTATACAACCCATCATGCATTATAGAATTATTGATGTTAATATTATTGCATAGTAGCATTGGTATGGCCATGTGATGAGAATGGCTGAGACATATGTATGGGAGGTGGGTGATGCAGATGGAGGTGCCTGGTGGGAGAGTAAGAGGAATACCGATGAAGCGAAGGTAGGTGGATGAAGTTAGAAAAGATCTGAGACAAACAGATGTCAGAGGACGGTGTGTTTGACTGAGCTAGGTGGAGGAGGAAAGCTATCAGAAACATCGACCCCACACAGAAGTGGGGAAAGATGCAGAGATAGAAGAAGAAGTAGCATTAGTAGTTGATGATTTATGAAAATTCGTCCATAAAGCCAGTCCCTGGGGCTCTACCAGTTATCCAGGGCTTTATAGATTGTGAAAACATGGAGTTGGGGCGGTTGGACAGCAAGGCTGGAGAAAGGAAAAGGGAAGGAGTTATAGTATAGGGCTAAAACGCCAACTGTAATACCTCACGGCTCTGACGGCACTGCTTCTCTAAGAGGAGCATTAGCAATAATACTTTAATTTATTTTCCCCCGTTACGATTCGGGATTAAGCGTATCAGTGTAATAACAAGTAAAACATGCGGCCAAGTTTCTTCGGCACAATCGAGTTTTCTGTACATCGCATAATCAAGGCCACCGAAAACAGATCTATCTTTCGGTGGTCTCGGTATAGTGGTGTATGAGCCGCGGCCCATGAAACTTTAACCACGGGCCGGTGGTGGCCTGTCCTATATCGTTGCCAAACGCACGATTATGGCTAACTTTAAATAAAATAAAAACTACTGAGGTTAGAGGGCTGCAATTTGGTATGTTTGATGATATGAGGCTGGGTGATCAAAATACCAATTTACAGCCCTCTAACCTCAGTAGTTTTTAAGGTCTGAGGGCGGACACGAAAAAGTGCGGACAGAAAAGTGGGGACGGACAGACAAAGCCGGCACAACAGCTTTCTTTTCAGAAAACTAAAAGTCTTCAATTACAAAAATAAATTGGTGCTACTTTGGCTTGTTATCTAAGCGTCACCTTCTCAGAGGTGCTAGTACTGAACATGGAGGAAGCTCCTTGGACGCCGTGTTTAGTAAAAGCCCCTCATTGATCAAAGTATTATATACACCCATTTCTATATCATGTGGTCGAGAAATTCTATTATAAAACGATATCTCCGTGCGGCCATCTAATTTACATTTACCATACGGTGTTTAGTACTAGCACCTCGAAGTAGGTGACGCGTAGATAACAAGCCAAAGTAGCCGCGATAGATTGTATGAATATGCGAAAGATGAAACAAAGACTTTCAACACATGAACGGTGTTCCTCCTCCTGGGCCTCTGGATACTCATAGGGCAGGCGCTGATCTGTTTCTTAGGCCGACAGATCACAATGCCTTTGACACAACGCTAACGTAAGCATTGAGAAGCAACACAGTTCCGGCGTTCGAGTCTTTGTTTTATCTTTTGCATATTCATACAATTTATTTAAATCATTGCGGATTTTTATTACATGCCATTTTATCACGATACTGTGAATTTCTTAGCAATCGTTTCAATAGTCGGAAAAGTTTGAGAAAACAGAATTGCCATGTTCCTGTAAATAAGAAATGACATTGTTATTATAACCATAAAGTACGATTTATTCTTCGCCAGACAAATCCATTTTTTGTGACCCATTTTTCTTCGTCTTTTTACATCCCGGCCCAGCATCTCTCTCTCTCTCTCTCTCTCTCTCTCTCTCTCTCTCTCTCCTAGATTCTTGGTCCGTGATTATTCAGAGAGCAACGTCATTATCACCCTCTGGAAGAATCTCTCCATTTTCTCTCGACGATGGGACGGGAAAGTCGAAATGTTTAAATCTCCTCTTGAAGCCTCGATCAAAAATCCATCGGATTCCTTTTCGCTGGTAATTTCCTCTCCTGCATTCGTTCTCAGTTTCGACAACTGTGTTGTGAGGTTGGAGGTGGTGGGTTGGTTAGGGGAGTGGGATTGCAGGTTGTTGAGGGGGGGGGGGCGCGCTTTGCAAGGTTTGGGGTGGTCGGTTGCGAGTTGCTAGTTGGGGTGGTGGGTTGGCAGGGGGTGAGTTGTGGGGGCTTAGGAGTTCTGGGTTGGAGGGGGCGGGGGAGAGGGGGAGCGGTGGGTTGATGGTGGTGGGGTGGGGGGAAGTGGGTAGGAAGGGAGGGAGGACCCAGCGACAATGGTATTGGGGCAATGACAAATGGCTCTGTCTTGTTGGATTGGGCCGGTGTATAAATTGGTGAATGCCTTTTTTTAAATCAAATTAAAAAATTATTTTTTTAACTAAAAGTCATATTTGAAAAGAGCGAAGTTCCGGTAGCTAAAGGACGGACATTTTTAGGCAGTGATAAAAAAAAATACTGTATTAGCTTATAAATTCAATTAATTAATTTCTCTTCGATGTCTCTCTGGAAGTTTATCTTTCCTGGCTCCTATAGTCATTTTGAGGTCATTTCAAGAAAACGTGTCAGGAATTTTTTATCTTAGAGTTTAGGTGCATTGTGTCGAAAAGTTCCTTGAATAATTGCTTATTGTTTAAAAATTATTAAAAATTATTTAAAAGACATAACTAGTTGCTTCTTACTTACATTTTTGGTCAACGATCTTTTAATAATTTAGGCAACCGGTGTGCCCATTTTATCTTCGTTTGTCCATTAATTCGCTCTCTCTCTCTCTCTCTCTCTCTCTCTCTCTCTCTCCCCTCTCTCTCTCTCTCTCTCTCTCTCTCTCTCTCTCTCTCTCTCTCTCTCTCTCTCTTTGTCTTTGAAGTCTATGAATGATCATTGGATTCCTCATACACAGAGATCTAGATGAACAGACCAGATTTTGGTTTAAGGTCCGTACTCCACTTCACATTTGTTCATAGCAAATTTTTTCGGCTTCCTACATTCTCGTAAGAAATAAATAGAACGGTATAAAAAAAGGTGTAAAAAACAATTCTGGAAAATGGATGGAGGATTGGGCAAATGCAATTACCCTTCCAACACAGTGGCCTCTCTTTTGGCGCACAGCCGAATATTCAGGTACATGACAAACGCAATATAGTCAGCATACCTACAGTAGTCCCGTGCACTAAAACTGTATGATATCTTCTACTTGGATAGAAATTGTATATATTATAAACTTAAAATTCTTGTAAGGGGATCTTGAGAGACACCGACACTATTATGTTTAGCTTATATACTCACAGACACACACACATACACACATATATATATAGATATAAAATATATATATATATATATATATATATATATATATACATATATATATATATATATATATATATATATATATATATATATATATATATGTGTGTGTGTGTGTGTGAGTGTGTGTGTGTGTGTGTGTATAAGCAGAGATATTGTAGTGTGTTTTTGTGCGCATACATGTGCCTGTATTTGTGCGTAGGTGTTTTTCAAAGACTAATCAGGGTTATAAGGGTTGAGGAATAACGTGAAAGTTGACCAGTGAAAGTTGATATGAATACCGGAGGTAGAAGGCTACTAATAAGAGAAGGTTATGAGAATAAATTTATTTAACGGATAATGACAGGATGAGAGAAGAGGTGAGTTGCTGCCTAGGAAGGGAGCAGGCTGTCTGCAGATGCTTTGGAGAAGAAGACCAGTACCCTATCCATAGAAATAAAAATCGCTATATATAAAGGTCTACTGAGCAAAATCTCCTTTATGAATAAAGTTTGGATGTTGACTGAAATTGGAAGAAAATGATATTGTTGAAGATCTAATGATTTATGTAATTTCTGTGAAACCGAAAGACTGAAAGGATGGAAACAGGTGAAGATACGAAAAACATCAGCGTAAAAGAGCGTGCATAATGGAGTATTTCGTGGTGGTTCTGTCACGTGGAGAGAACTGGAGAGAGAATGAGAAACACTGGGAGCAAGACACGGTGCGCAAGAAAGATGGGTGATGTACCATATGTTGAAGCTTCAACGTGTTGCTGAGGAGGCTTTTGTGGCGATATATGAAGAGGCCAATGTTGTTGAAGTTTCTTCAGCTTTTAGATCATCCTTGATTAAGCTTTCAAAAGCTGAATGGGTCAGTGACTTTTACCCTGCCTTTTTCGTTGACCCTCCCCTTATCAGAGCGGAAGTATGTCCGCAGAGAAAAAGAGAATTATCTGTTTTTGAATGCTTGGTACATTAGAAATTACGTATATATATATATATATATATATATATATATATATATATATATATATATATATATATATATATATATATATATATATATATATAGAGAGAGAGAGAGAGAGAGAGAGAGAGAGAGAGAGACCCTAAACCTGTGTCTCTCCTTTGAGAATGAAAGCAAGATTATTTGGAACTCTCTCTCTCTCTCTCTCTCTCTCTCTCTCTCTCTCTCTCTCTCTCTCTCTCTCTCTCTCTCCATAACCCAGTCTGCCAACGCCGTGAGACGGCAATATTCTGAAACTGCTGGGACCACAATATGTTCTTGGAATTCCTGAACGATCCTGTTATAGCTGATACAAATACCTTGTGTACGCGAATGATGCAATTTTATTGCTTGACCGAAATCCTCTATACAACAGTAAGATATATTTTGCTAGCTATCTGTTATTAGCTTGATGTATATTTAAAATATTCATCTTTTGATGGTCATTAGTATATTTCCTTTCTTATTTATTTGTCAGTCACCTATATCTGATCATCGTTTTTATTATGTTTGCTATTTTCATCTGCATCTTATTATACATCTTCTCTGTCGTTTCTTTTCTTTTTGGCCATTATTATCCTTTGGGTACTCTGTTTTACGGATAATAATAATAATAATAATAATAATAATAATAATAATAATAATAATAATAATAATAATAATAATAATGTCTAACAACAGAAAACTACTCATCTTGTAATAAGGGAAACTAAAGAAAAACTTTGGATATCACATGACTGGCGATAGAAAGGAAAAGATGTTATGTTTAGAAGTTCAGCTGCAATACTTGATGGAATGAAGAAGCTAGATCTATTTATTACAAAAGAACTATGTAGAACTTACAGATTTTAAGGAGTTTTATATATTTCAAAGCAGAAACCAAAGTGGTCAGGGAGGATGAATGTATGTGTGTGTGTGTGTGTGTGTGTGTGTGTGCAGAGAGAGAGAGAGAGAGAGAGAGAGAGAGAGAGAGAGAGAGAGAGAGAGAGCGTGCATAAATGATCATGCAAACCGTTCTCGACCTCAGTGATCTGCAAGATTTGAGGGGGAGAATATAGATTTTATTTGCTGGTTTATCAGCGTTTATCTGTCTATTTCTCTCATTTACATCACGCTCTATTTATAGGAACAAAAGGAAAGAGAAAAATACAAACATCAGGTACGGAAGCGGAAAAGACTATGACAAAAATCGATTCTGAGTTAACAACAAACATATGAACTATCTCTCATTGAAGGTCACATCACGAAATTTAGATTAAATATAAGATTTGAAAAGAGAATTCATATTATCATTTGCCTTATCTATTGAAAAGTAGAATAACGAACATCTTTCACAAATAACGACCAAATATCACAAGTTCGATTATGACATTCAGAAACTAGATGACATTCACGTCCACGCAATCTATTAAAGGAATAACCCCCAAGAATGTCTCGGACCAGTTAGAAAATTAAAATACTGAATCGACGTCATTAGAAACTATATGTAATCAGAAAACTGAATATATTAGTATATGCATGGAATTCACAAACTAACCTTAAAACCATTCATTGAATATAAACTCCTCCAGTACATCTACGGTCTGCCCCCTTCACTCATTGACCTCGCTGCTTCATTCAAGAACACCCTTATGAATTATTCTTATGACAAGTTCCCTTCCCATAAACGGGTTTTAAAAATTTGATCCTAGAGAATGTCAAGTTCCATTCATAACTCTTCCGCTGGTCTCGAATTGAAAAGTGGACGGGGAGAGGAGGATATTAATTTGATGGGGTTGGAACTCGAGGAAAACTTGACAGAAATAGGAATACTTTTCTCAAACTCAAATACTATTTTGGAGTGAAGGATGAGCGATGGAAGTCATGATACATGCAAAGAAATCTATCCGTCTTTTCGTTGTACTTCGACACAAAGGATTAGCAAAGAGAAAAAGGTGCAGTTTTAACTGATAAGAGAAAATATGGGAATGAATATCTGGCGTTCATTAGTGTAAAGAGCTTCATGGAAAGACCTTCATTTACGTTCAAGAGGAACTTTTAGTTCTTTAGTGATTATTCATATGAATAATTCCTTTCATAATCAACACAGAGGAAAACGTTTCCTTACGTGAAGGGGGTTTTGTATGAGATAGAGAGAGAGAAAGAGAGAGAGAGAGAGAGAGAGAGAGAGAGAGAGAGAGAGAGAGAGAGAGAGAGAGAGAGAGAGAGAGCGTATTGGGTGATGGCTGGAGGCCGTATCGTGAATAGAGTTTCTGGGCAAAATGGGGAAAAAAGTTAGCGGTTTTTACTGTTTTTTCAGTGCCTAATTCATTGACAAAAAGTGAAGTTTTTATATTTGATGCATAGAGATTCTCCCAGGTAATGTTACAGCCATTTACTAAACATATAAGCATAGAGCAAATTTACAGATACTAATCAACAAATCAATCACGTTATCAGTCAGTCTTGGCTATTGATTGTTATTACTCTTATGATTAAAAGACCATGAACTATTTATTGGGCTTCTAAACATGAAATAAAAATATTTGTAGAAAACTGGACAAAAAGGCTACATTAATGTGTGTAAGGTCAAATTCAATTAAAACGTCAAGCAAGCAGAGATAATAAGCAAACAAAACAATGAACTGCATTAGAATAAAACATATTAAGAATACTAATGGGATGACCAGTGCATTACAGTAACATATCAATCTCTTGAGTACCCCATTCACGACATCGGTAGGATTGACTGACTGGTTAGTTCCTTTTAAGTTGCTCCTTGACCCCTACGCTCTCCCACACCGAAAACTACCAAAGGACAATTCCATAAATTATCATCAGAGCGAATGACTTCGTAGGTGTCGCAGTGCAGAAAAGTGTGGGTGAAATTGTGCAATTTATTTCACAATAAATTGAAAGCATTTCCTCGCGACCAGCAAGCACACTTAGAGAGGGGTTGATATAAACACGAATATTCTTTTTTCTCCATTTTTCTTTTTCGTAATTTAGTTCGGGACCAAACATTTTTCTGGAAAAAATTCGGCATCTGAAGCCTTTTGGTCACAGTTTTTCCTTTATTATTTTTTTGGCCGAAATACTGCTCTGACGGTGATAGGCTATATTAAATTTGACTCACTCTGTTTATCAATCACGAAGAAAAAAGACGTATTATTAGATAAAGTACTAAAAAATCCGTCTCTTTTACTTAATTACTTCCTTTGGCAATTTAACTTCTGCCACCTTTTATTTTTTGTTTTCATCGGGCCTGGTCTAGAAGAATTCACTATGATGGATAATGCTTCCCGTCTCATTCGCCCAGGCTCCGAAAAAAACAAGACCCCGTCGGAACAAGGGTTCGCAGAAGCTGTTATGTTTCTTATCCGACTTATTTCCTTGATTAGTTTTCGCGGAGGCGGAAAATCGCATCGCTGGGGGAAACCTCCCACGTTTATATGATCCTGGTTTGGTTACTGGGGAGGCCATGAGAGATGACTTCCAGCATTTCAGGCATCATTTCATTTCCTGGAATTCGGGAGGACATAAAAGACGTCCTGTAGGTCCCTTCCCTCGGCCGAGTGAGTCTGAATGAAGCTCTGAGCAGAGAACCGGGTTTTTAGAAAGTGAAATGAAGCCATGGTCGCGCTTAAGGGCTGGAGTGCTTGGAAGGTTTCCGGAATCATTATTAGTAATAATGAGTTCCAACAAATATCCAAAAAATGGAAATGCTCCACCTGGGTCAAAATACGAAAAGGGCTGTGAGTGTGAATTTAGCATAGTGAATATTTCCCTCTCTTGATTTGCACGGGCAGAAACATTTTAAATACGGTCTGAAAAATATCAGTCTAGTTTCATTAAAATCAGAAGGAATGTTTTACACACATCAGTAAGTGCAATCAAGAACAACGTTTGAAAGACCGGGTATCGGTCCCGACGTGAGTCAGAAATATATACATTTATATATATATATATATATATATATATATATATATATATATATATATATATATATATATATATATGTATTATATATATACATATATATATATATATATATATATATATATATATATATATGTATGTATATATATATATATATATATATATATATATATATATATATATATATATATATATATATATATATATATATATATATATATATATATATATATATATTAATTTGTGTGTATGTAAATGAATGTCTGGAATTCATTTGTATGAATTTCTAATGGAAACAGGACTTTCGTTTAAGGGCAAGGTTTTTTTTTTTTATTTCTTTTGTGATTATTCATATGAATAACTACTTTCATAATCATCATAAAGGAAAGAGTTTTAGAGAGAGAGAGAGAGAGAGAGAGAGAGAGAGAGAGAGATTCGGGGTGGTGGAGGCCATACCCTGACTGCAGAGTTTTGGAAAAAATTGAAAAGGCTGAATTGATTTCATTGCCTCAACAGAACTGAATGCACAAGCATCCATAGAACGTAGTATATTTTTCGTGAAATTCGTTATTTCAACACCACTTTATCCTGTTGAGAGATTATACTTAAATATAAGCAATTTTTTTTATTTGAAACAAATAACAACTTTGGTGCACATGGGGTAGAGGAACGTGAATTGCAAGAAGTAATTCCCTCTTAAAATCTAATTGCTTTTTCCTCGCGATTAACAAGCACACTATAGAGAGAGCTAGTCAAAAAAATTCATCTTCATTGCTCTCCATTTTTCATTTAGTAATTTAATTAATGATTAAATATTTTATGGAAAAATTGTGAGACTTCAAATGTATTTAAAAGCCTTTTAATTTTTTTTTCTGGTCTAAAATCTAGCACATATTTTCCGTTAGGTTAATGAACTAGATTAAAATACATCCTCTGTACTTGCTATACTTACTATACTTACTAAAGAATGAAAAGGTTAAATTATTAGGTGCCATGCTACAAAATTTGTCTGTTTTTTTTTCTTATTTTTCCTTTCTGCTTTAAAATACGATACATACCAAAGAGCATTTAGATATAAAAAACTGGACTTTTGCGATTAAGTTCCAGCTTTTTTTTTTCAGCCTAATCTAGAAAAATTCATTAGGTTGCCTGTCTCATTCGCCGCGACTCTGAAAAAAAAACAAGTCTTCATCAGCGAAAGGGTCCGTAGAGCTTATTATCTTTTTTATCCGCTTTATTTCCTTGATTAGTTTTCGCGGAGGCGGAAAATGGCATCACGTTTACACCCTGGTTTGGTTACTGAGGAGGCCGTGAGAGATGCCTTCCAGTATTGCACGCCTCATTACATTTCCTGGAATTCGGGAGGACGTAAAAGGCGCCCCGGTGTCCTTCCCACGGGCGATGGAGTCTGAATGAAGCTCTGAGTAGAGAACCGAGTCTTTTGAAAATGAAATGAAGCCATGATCGCGCTTGAGGGCTGGAGTGCTTGGAAGGTTTCCGGAATTATTAGTAGTAGTAATAATAATGGGTTCCAACAAATGGCCGGAAAAGGAAATGCTCCAGTTAAGTCAAAATACGAAAAGGGCAGTGGCTGTGAATTTAGCATAGCAGAAGGTCGAGTAAGTAATTCCATCTCTTGATTTGTTCAGTAAGTGCAGTCAAGAACAACATTCGAGAGATAGGAGGTCGGTGCCGATGTGAGTCAGAAATCTATATATATATATATATATATATATATATATATATATATATATATATATATATATATATATATATATATATATATATATATATATATATATATATATATATATATATATACATATACACACATACACACAAGCACATACATATATATATATTCATATATACATATACATACAGGTACATATATCTATCTATCTATCTATCTTTTGTATATATATATATATATATATATATATATATATATATATATATATATATATATATATATATATATATACAGTATATAGATTATGTGTGTGTGTGTATGCGATGCGTGCGCGTGCGTGTGTTTGTCAGTTAAAGAGTCTAGATAATTTTCTATAATAAAATTCCAAGACACCCACCTACAGCCGTCATCATGAAAAACGAGTTTCTTTTTTTTTATACTGTAATAAATCTTTTGAAGAGGAAGGCTCTCCCACGCTCTACTTTTTATTACGATATTATATAATTCGCCTCTGATATAAAGATGCAACATGTTCACTGACACAGGATTAATGAAATGAACAGTACCACCACTAGAAAGTGTAGCAGTTTTAAACTTGTATCATATTTATTACCTTCTTGTTCGGAAGAGATCTTAAGGAGGAAAGACTGCGCGTGGGACATTTAATGTGGAGTAGTTTATAATATAAAAGATTATAAACCCACGCTTGTATATATACATATATATAAATCTTATATATATATATATATATATATATATATATATATATATATATATATATATATATATATATATATATATATATATATATATATATATATATGTGTGTGTGTGTGTGTGTGTGTGTGTGTGTGTGTGTGTGTGTGTATATATACATATATATATATATATATATATATATATATATATATATATATATATATATATATATATATATATATATATATATATGTGTGTGTGTGTGTGTGTGTGTCTGTTTGAGCAACCGTAATGGCTCTCTTTTTTTTTAAGTACTATTATCGTTGCTCTAATATTTTCACTGTTGTTCACAGAATACACTTTGATACGATGAACAAAACACCATGAATTTGCTATGCAGGGTTTCAGAAAATAAAACGTCCTTTTTGAAAAAGGAAAGAATATAACATAGTATAGATGACCATACATGAAACTTGGTATACGTAATTTAGAACAAATATATAAAATTTTGAAATGAACAACTAAAAAATATTCATTAAATCAGAATAATGAAAAATAATGCATTATTACGCTAAATAATGAAATTGGCTGAATGTACCCCCTAATCAAAGACTCCGAAGTCAAGATTTAGGGAAATGACGTAATGTAGACTTTAGCAAAGCTGAAAGCCCCAGCCAGTGATATATGGTTCCCGCCTAACCTTATGTAACTGTAATAAATTCCAAGAGGAATTATTATGTATCGGGTGGCGGAAACAGGTGGATGACTACCCCAGTCCACTAAGGAAAACCCACTAAGGGGCTTATCATTGTCCCACCAATTCACAGCTGGAGAGCCGATATGTTTTTTGAGAAAGTAAATGCATATCCCTCCCTCCAGAACAACTGGGAAATAACTCGAGGCGGTAGCCCTTCGTTGGGTGAGTCGGTAGAGCTTCGGACTGTCACTCGATGGGCCGGAATTCAATTCCCCCGGCCGGCTGATGAAGAGTTAGAGGAATTTATTTCTGGTGATAGAAATTCATTTCTCGCTATAATGTGGCTCTGATTCCACAATAAGCTGTTGGTCCCGTTGCTAAGTAACCAATTGGTTCTTAGCCACGTAAAATGAGTCTAATCCTTCTGGCCAGCCCTAGGAGAGCTGTTAATCAGCTCAGTGGTCTGGTAAAACTAAAGTATACTTAACTCGAGGCGGTATCTAGAAAACCAAAACACAAGGAGTAAAAGACTAGAAAATAACAGAACTATAGAATAAACCTCCTCCAAGATAATACATGAATTGAACACCTACAAAATCCGCCGCCCACCCCCAACCCCCTGCCGCTTCGGTGTGCAGTGCTTACAAAATTGTTGCTGCAGTGCAACAGTTTTGGAAGCCAGGACTGGAAGCCAGGACTGGAAGCCAGGACTGGAAGCCAGGACTGGAAGCCAGGACTGGAAGCCAGGACTGGAAGCCAGGACGCAAGAAATTCATATTTTGCGAAGCACGCCAATCTGAAGACGCAGTGATTGGCAACAAGGTTAGGAATACTAGTCTTCCAAGTTTTAGCTACAGCGGTCGTGAACTGGATTACCTAGGACCTGTTCTTGCTGCGGAAGGTATACGAAATATATAAAATCTTATTGTGGAAAATATGTTAGAGTTTCATTCAAAAATATTCAGTTCGTTTAATACCATTTTTCCTTCAGGTTAATGACTGAATTCACTACATCTTCTAATTATGGAAAAGTTCAATTCAGCGTATGAATTTATTTCTTTAGTTAATTATATGACTTCACTTGAAAGGGTCTCGTTATCTGGGTAGATTCGTGTTAATGAAATTGCTCAAACTAATGTTTTAACTTTCTGCAAAAGAAAACTGTTGAGATGGCTTTTTGTCTGTCCGTCCGCCCTCAGGTCTTAAAAACTACTGAGGCTAGAGGGCTGCAAATTGGTATGTCGATCATCCACCCTCCAATCATCAAACATACCGAATTGCACCCCTCTAGTCTCAGTAGATTTTATTTTATTTAAGGTTAAAGTTAGCCTTGATCGTGCGTCTAGCATCGCTATAGGTGCCAGTAACACAGGCCACAACCGGGCTGTGGCTGAAAGTTTCATGGATTGCGGCTGAGAGTTACATGGGCCGTGGCTGAGAGTTTCATACAGCATTATAAGCTGTACAGAAAACTTGATTGCGCCGAAGATACTTCGGCGCATATTTTACTTTTTTTTCTGCCATTGATGTTTATGAATAGGTTCCTTCTTTTTTATTTCCCGCGGCTCAAGTATGAACATCTGTCAATATTCACAGAGGCTGAAAAATGTTTCAGCAACGTATTATAGTAAACATGATGGAAAGTCAACCAGGCTACAAGCATGAAAAGGAAACATGAATACATATAACCTCGCTATTTCTTCAACCGTGGAATGGTTGTTGAGCTCTTGAAGGCCACACGCAAATGACAAAAACGATATATAAAACCTTTTTATGTACTAAATGATTTCGTTAGGAAGATTTACGTGAAGCTACGAGAGATTATTATTATTATTATTATTATTATTATTATTATTAATATAATTCTTTTTACACAGACTAACTTATCCATACCTGACACTGTCAAGGGCATTAGCTCGCCCACGCCAGTGGAACACTTCAACGACGTCACTCTCGCCCACGACAACGTATGTACTCAGAACTTTGTAATCCTCCGCAGTCACACAAACAACTACCATTTTCGCTTGGGCATTATTCAGTTTATATCTTCCATTTCATATCTGAAGCAAAGAATCGGAGAAGAATCACTTCATCGCATTCAAATATTTTATAGCAGTGAAGCATATACTGTAATAAGTCAGTGTTATGGTTAAAAAGGGAATTGCGTTATTATTATTATTATTATTATTATTATTATTATTATTATTATTATTATTATTTTATTTTATTTATTTATTGATTTATTATTATTATTATTTTTTTTTTTTGGGTCTATCACAGTCATCCTAATCGACTGGGTGGTTTTTACAGTGTGAGGTTCCGGGTTGCATCCTGCCTCCTTAGGAGTCCATCACTTTTCTCACTATGTGCTCTGTTTCTAGTAGCACACTCTTCTGCATGAGTCCTGGAGTTACTTCGGCGTCTAGTTTTTCCAGATTCCTTTTCAGGGATCTTGGGATCGTGCCTAGGGTTCCTATGGGTATGGGTCCAATTTCCACTGGCATATCCCATATCCTTCTTATTTCTATTTTCAGGTCTTAATACTTATCAATTTTTTCTCTTTCTTTCTCACCTACTCTGGTTTCCCACGGTATTGCGTCTTCTTGATTTCGTCAATCAACGTCGCGTCCGGTCTATTGCCACGTATCACCCTGTATGTTCTGATACCAAAGTCCCAGAGGATCTTTGCCTGACCGTTTTCTATCACTCCCTCAGGTTGGTGTTCGTGCCACCTATTAATGCAAGCTATTATTATTATTATTATTATTATTATTATTATTATTAGAGGGCAATAGGCCCTCTCTTAGATATTCTCTATTAAACAGAATGACTTTCATTCTAATTTGTCTTATGATAAATCTTCTCAGTCTTACATGTAATCCTTTTGTCTTCTACGTTAACTAGTGTTCATCATGTTGTA
>NC_089758.1:17201733-17224233 GCF_040412425.1 Macrobrachium rosenbergii
GGGAGAAAAAGTCTCTGGAATTCGTTCTGGCAGAAGGCTGCTTTGGTTTAAGAGAAAAGCCGAATGGTTTTTGGTTTGCTTAATTGCGTCAAAGGATTTTAGTTTTCTGTAAAAGAAGACTATTGTGCCGGCTTTGTCTGTCCGTCAGCACTTTATTCTGCCCACACTTTTTTGTCTGTCCGCCCTCAGATCTTAAAAACTACTGAGGCTAGAGGGCTCCAAATTGATATGTTGATCTTTCACCCTTCAATCATCAAACATACCTAATTGCAGCCCTCTACCCTCAGCAGGTTTCATGTTTTTATTTTATTTAAGGTTAAAGTTAGTCATAATCGTGCTTCTGGCAACGATATAGGATATGCCACCACCGGGCCGTGGCTAAAGTTTTATGGGCCGAGGCTCATACAGCATTATACCGAGACTACCGAAAAAGATAGACTTATTTTCGGTGGCCTTGATTATACGCTGTAACGGGTGTACAGAAAACTCAATTGCGCCAAAGAAACTTCGGCCCATTGTTTCCTTGTTTTTTTTTTGATATTTACGAACGTGTGTGGTTTTTCTCAAATGGAATTTTTGTGAAAACAGTAAATAAATGAAAGCCTTTGTGACTCTTGTGTAAATGGTTCCTGCGCGACAAATTTTACTTGAAACGAATTTCTCTCACGATGGATGTTCTGAAAAGACTGAACTCGTGAAATTTTTTTTCCCTTAGCTTTTGAATCATAACTTTGAAGGGAGACTTTATATTGAATTATTTTTCGCATTTTCAACATTATTTTGACTACCAAGAGGGATGTATATCTATCTGTCTATCTAACTATCTATCTATATATCTAACTAACTGTCTAAATATCTATCTATCTATCTATCTACATATATATATATATATATATATATATATATATATATATATATATATATATATATATATATATATATATATATGTATATGTGCGTGTGTGTGTGTGTGTGTGTGCGCGCTTGCGTGTGCGCGCGTGTGTGTGTGTGTGTGTGTGTGTGTGTGTAAAGTTTTGGTTGCTCGAACTCTGAGTTGCTAAACCACACGTTCCCCCTGTATCGGAAGCTTTCATTATTTAAGTAAAAAAATATCATATAAGTGCTTATGAATTAGCATATTATTCTCATGTTTTGAGTTTTTTCAGCGCCCCATTAAATGAAAATTAAAATAGCTTCTAGTAGTTCAGGCAGTGATGGCATCCATGCGGTGACGTAACATATTCTTTACGTATCAACTGTATGAAGCAGGCCTAACTTGGAGTATACGATGTGGTTTGAGATATTAACTGTTAATTAGTAAGCAACTACTTCGGTCGCCTTATTTTAAAGTTATGGAGCAAATAGAATTATAGGAATATATATTGCGGAAAAATCTGGCACCATTAAAGTATCCATTAGGTACCTGTCTGCAAACATTTGGCGATTCGTAAAGTGGGCAAAATGGATTTGAACGTAACCATTAGTTTATAGGGAACTTTTAACCCAATTTCAGATTGTGCGAGCGCCCAATTAAAACGAATATACTGTACAGTGACCCGATTCAGTGAATGTGTAATTTGTAGTTATTACGATAACTTCTAAAAACGAGGTTGTTTTGGTCCATTTTTGTGTTAATTGTCTGTATAATTATGAAGTATTTTAGTATTGTCATTATATGGCAACACCCATTGAATTATTTTACATCAATTGTTAGACAATATTAACCAGAAAAAGAAAAAGAAAGAAATTCATGATCAATATCTAACAGGAAAGGAAATTAACATCTCGTCCTTCAGAATCTTGTTTCAAAAAAGAACCTCAAAATCGAAGCATGTTATTTCCCCCCCCCCCAAAAAAAAAAAAAGATATTGACCAAACCCGAGAAACCTATTTTTCTAAGAGCAAAGGCCAGTTGGACTGGCAG
The DNA here is from genome assembly GCF_040412425.1 of Macrobrachium rosenbergii. NCBI lineage: Eukaryota > Metazoa > Arthropoda > Malacostraca > Decapoda > Palaemonidae > Macrobrachium > Macrobrachium rosenbergii. The sequence goes on from NC_089758.1 coordinate 17,203,658, forward strand.
TTTAGTGTCCTTTCCTTGCCTAAAGACTGCCCGCCCGCCCCCAAAAAAAAAAACTTAATGGGACAGGAAACACTGTAGAGGTGAGCCTTGGACACTCACATTTTACCTAATAATTTTGAAGTAAATGGGTCAATCAAGATCTTATATAATTCTCAAGCTGATTTTACGGAGCGGTATCAATTCTGGGACAAATAATAGAACATTGTCAAGCTAATTATTTTCCATTAAGTAATAATGCAGGTTAGTTGTCCTGCGAAAAGAAGGTTTATGAATAGCACAGCCTCTTTCTGTCAAAAAAGGGTCTGCCTATTCCTCTTTCTTTCTTTCTTTAAATCTTCAGCTGGAAATCCTATTGGATAGTCAACAGGGCTGCAAAGGAAAATCAATCGGCAGAGAAAAAAATGTCATAGGAAAATGTGATAGCTAAATAAACATTTGAAAGCAGAAAATAAAAGTGATACACCTCAATTTCAGGATACGTCAACTGAGGACTGGATTTAAAGTGGATTTAAAGATCAGAAGATTCCACAATTGCACTAGGCACAATACTTCACATTTAAGTTGTAGCCAAGATTAAACTCCTAGCAAACTGAGTCGTATCAAAGATTGCCAAGTGATGCGAGCATAAACATCTCGGTCAAGTAAAGAAGAGTGCAGAGGGTGATTGTCATTACAGTACATTTTATGTAATAAACATTACGAACTCACTTAACGTCTATGCCACAATTTGGCAAAATAAACTTGAATGATGACATAACCCTGACCAAAAGTTTGAGACGAGAGTCAACACCAGAGACTGATGACCACATATGGTCATCACCACAGGAAAGCAAGCTCTTCACACCGTCACTATAAGCTCTCTCACCTCTTTCATAGACCACCAGAACTTGACTTCTAATCTCAGTTACGCCACAAAAAGTCCAATCGATTTTTCTTCCATGGCTTGCCTTTAAGACGATACTTGAAGATTTAAGAAGGAATTCTCCTCTTAAAAATATTCTTAAGGTGATCACCTGAACACTCAGGAATATACGGACTTTATTAATATCGCTACACCTGAGCTCAGTAAGATCACATCGAGTATCATCCAAATTGGCCTGGGATTTCAAGTATAGCTTTCTTGAAAAGCAAAAGTCAGGAACAACCTGACCCATCTCCACATTACTCTTATGCAGTGATAGGATGCACACACCGGCGAGCCAACGCCACAAAATACAACCCTGTAACTTATAAATACAAGGTCAAGAGGGTTGCCAGATAGGTGTTTAGGTTCATTTATTACCTGCTCTTAACCAGAAATAGTAGAGAAATCTAGAGCAGCAAAACCAAGTGTCAATAGCCTCATTTAGCTATTTAGTATGTTTCGTCTTAACATATACAGTACATTGATATTTCACAGCGTACACCAGTCCTACTGGAAATACCTTAACAGACGGAACTGGGGTATACCATATACTTTTATTTTTTTTTTTTTTTTAGATGTGTCATTAATCCTCTTGAAGGAAGAATACTCGTTTAATCTCCCGGTATTCCGCTTAATCCGTGAATTAAGAGAACCACTAATAATCATCAATATGACGTAATTGCTGCTATTCGTGTCATATTGAGATCACAGGCTTTACCTTTTAGCCAGCTAAACTTTACCCCTCATTATGGATGGCTTCTGGGATAAACCAGATAGCTGTCTCTGTTACATTCATCCTTTAACTTGTGTTTTTGGTTATCCATGAAACATAGCAATCGATCTATGACATCCTAAATTCGGGTGATGATGATTAAATTATTTTTTTAATTGCATGACAGAAAATTGACGCATACTGACATCAGTTTTGTTGGTCGAAATAATGCTGAAAAGATGAAATATAATTCAATATAAAGTCTCCCTTCAAAATTAAGATTCAGAAGGGAAAGGGACAAAAATTTTATGTTTTCAGTCTTTGCAGAACATCCATCATGAGTGATATTATGTTCATAGTAAAATTTATAGTGCAGGAACCGTTTACACAATAGACAAAAGACGCAAAACTTCTTCATTTATTTACCGTTTTCATAAAAAAATCCATTTGAGAAAAATCACACCAGTTTGTATACTACCAAATCCAAAAAACCCTTTGGCGCAATTAAGTAGAACAAAAGCCATTCGGCATTTCTCATAAACCAAAGCAGCCTTCTGCCAGAACGAATTCCAGAGACTTTTTTCCCAAACCGAGAACGGCCTCGCAGTGTATAACGAGGACCAATTTGACTTGCCGTAATTTCCCAAGCGTGACGTCACAGCTGAAGAAAGTCCATAAATTCCTTGAGTCCTTTTGTGGGTCTGTCGCTTCATTTAACTTTTGGGGAAACGACGATATTTATTGCCGAGGTCGATAAGGGAGCTGCCTTCGTCGGAACGATACTGGCTTTTCTTGTTCTGATCCTATTTTGTGGTTCTCTTTCCCCCTTGTGGATTAGAACATGGATAGTTAACATTTCATTTACGGTTAGTATAATATACAGAATATCCATCATATCTGATTTTTTTTTTTTATAACTGTGGCAACAGTACTTCGGGATTTAACGGTAGTTTTCTTGAGCTGATTTCGGTTTGGTTAATTTTGCTGTTTACGTTAGGGAATGTTTCATTGACTAACGGTAGAATCGTAGATGAACACTTTTTTTATGATTATTTTATGGCTTAAATAGATAAATGCTAAATTGTCATGAGATTTCTACCTCTCATATGTGCTCACCCCTACGTAAGAACTACCTGGAACATGACATTCAGTAACTCAGGATCTTCTAAATTCCCTTCTGTACGAGTACTGGTAAAATAATGATTGATAAATTAGGCAAATCATAGTAAAAATAGGAAATTCAGAAAAGTTTCGAAGAGAACTTGAATCATAAAAGTTTGATAACTTCTTGAAACAGATTACTCTTACGAAGAAACTTGTAACGAAAGTCACTGAGAAACTCGGCTAAAACGAGAGAAGTATAACGCTGATGGGGATCTCACCTCCACCAGTGCCGAACACATATGGCCCAAAATTATTGCTATAGACCGGAAACGGTTATTTGTGGTCCAGACGAAAGCTTACCGGCTAAGAAGAGGCATAACCATCAATTATACCAAAGGTGCATTAGCTGTTGTTTAATATGGTTACAAAAGCTCACAGTTATGGAGCGCGATGCAAATTCCTGAGATGTATGCAAGTATTGCGCCAACCCCGGTTTTTTTGCCATGCGGCATGCCCCTAGGTTAGGTTAGGTTGAGGTTAGGTTAGGTTGGGTTAGGTTAGGTTAGATTAGTATTTCCACGGTAATTTGGGTGTGGGAAACTTAATGAAATTATTATTCAAGAAAATTCTATGGTTAGTTCTTAAGACATGGCGTCCCCCTTTTTTCAAGGAAAGGTCCCAGTACTCGGTTACATCTCGGGAAAATGCGCCTGGGATATTTGAAGCAAGACGTCTAAGACTGCTAACCTCTTCCAGTGATGAGTAATCCATCTCCAAAAAATTTCACTTCTTACTAAAAGGTATATTTTTATTTATACAAAGCCTGTAGAAATCAGATCAATGAAGCATTATCAAGACCCTAATAAAAGACATATCCTTGTCGGAAGTTAGTAAATAAGATGTGAATTGAGAAGTGGATCCCCTTGGATGTTTTTCATAAATTCTCTATGGGTGTTAAATTTCTAATCTCTCGCAGAGTCTAATCAGTTTTAACATATCATTGAGACCTAGCTTTTGATATATATATATATATATATATATATATATATATATATATATATATATATATATATATATATATATATATATATATATATATATATATATATATATATATATATATATATATATATATATATATACATACATATATATATATATATATATATATATGTATATATACACATATGTATATATATGAATATATATACGTATATATATACACACACACACACACACACACACACACACACACATATATATATATATATATATATATATATATATATATATATATATATATATATATATATGTGTGTGTGTGTGTGTGTGTGTGTGTGTGTGCGTGTGTGTGCGTGTGTGTGCGCGCGTGTGTGTAGTATATATGCACATACAAAAAACACACACACATATATATATATGTGTATGAGTGTGTCTGGGTGTGCATGTATATGTCTTTTTTTTCATAACAAACAAAAAGGAAAAGGGGATTGCAATTTTTCATGCACCCACCAATGCATCGTAAAACTTTTGAATCAATAGATAATTCAAAAACTTTCTTTAGGAACACTAAAAACGAAATGAATAAAAAATTCAAACATTTCCGGAATGCCCTTCCATCGAGTGGCGTTTTGATGGGAACAAATGTTCCAGTTGGCGTACAGATATTTCTGTATTTTTTTTTTTTTTTTTTTTATTTCGTCCCCGCCCGTTTTTTTTTTTTTTTAGCAAAAGTTTTTAAAATTTTTTGTAGTGCTCCTTTCTGCACTGGAGTTCCTATTTTCATGCCGTTCTTGTTGTGTGTTATGAAATAGTGGCAATCGTGACTGTCGTTGCTGATATTGGTTTTAATTCTCTTCACTTAGCTGAGGTTGCTATTTTAGTTGTAAAAGTTATTAATCTTCTTGTGTTGTTCGTTAGGCGTCTTATATTGCCCTAAAATGGAAGACTGAAGTATCTGCAAAAATATGAAACTGAGAACAATGGTAGATACTGCAGTTTTCCCTAGCCTTACTACTGATTTTGCAGGTACTGCAAATGGGACCCCCTAAATAAAGTATTGAAGAATCATTCTGAAGCCGCAGTAACTTGTGTATTAAGTGTTTCACCAGCCCAATAGGTGGCATATCTCAATTTCGAAAATTTTGCAGATACTGCAATTTTCCGTTTTAGGTCAGTATACATACTGAGATGGCTTTGCAATAGATCATTCTGTGCTTCCAACGTCAGGCTTCTTGTTATTTGAATGATGTCAACTGCATCACTAGATCCTTACTACAGAAATTAAAATTGCTGCAAACATCTGGTTACCTCCTCCGAACAATGGCAGTTACGATTAATCATGAGATTATCGCTAACTCGTCTACAACTGTAAAATATTCCGTCTGTACTGTAGAGGTTAAACCTGTTTACTCTGTTGAGGCAATACGGGCAGTAATTGCACTTCACAACAGCCTACCTGTATTGGAAAAGATATAAAGTTCTTCTTTTCCAAACAACTATACTCTATTATAAAGTAAATAATGATCCTACTTTTTTTTCAAAACAACTGTACTCGTATTGGAAAAGATATAATGTTTCGCTTAAAATAGAAAAAACAACTATACTCGTACTGGAAAGGATATAATATTCCTGTTTTCTCAAAACACCAGTGTCTCTGGCGCTTGGCGTTCAAACCTTGTCATTTGTCAATTTTTAACGTAAATCAGATGCTGTTCATTTGTACCTTTTTCATTCTTAATTAATTAATTAATTTATTTATTTTGCATTTGGAAAACCGATTCTGTTGATTACTCTCTTTGAGACTTAATGGACATAGCTGAATGGTGCCGTGGTTTGCTCACTAGGTCCATGGAATACTCACAGCTTTCCAAGCACCATTACGCCCATCTATAAGTGGGTACCTGCTTGGGTCAAAAAAAAAAAAAAAAAAAAAGAGGGGAGACCGTAAATGTAGCAACCTAATACGTGGTGAGTTTCTGACAAACCAGAAGGCTCCACCTATCTGGTGTAACTCCTCCCCCAAAATGAATCGTATTGTGACAAAAGACATTGGTGTTTGAATGCGTGTTTACACACACACACACACACACACACACACACACACACACACATATATATATATATATATATATATATATATATATATGTAGATATATACATACACATATATACACACACACACACACACACACACACACATATATATATATATATATATATATATATATATATATATATATATATATATATATATATATATATATGTATGTATGTATGTGTGTGTGTGTAGCTTATGGAAGTGTTTGCGTGTTTTAGTGTATGCATGTCTTTATGGTCGGGGAGCATTACAGAAATTCGAATGCGAAACTTTTTTCACATGAATACAACTAGTATACATACATAAGAAAAAAAAATTATGACTAGGATTATAAACTAACTCCAGCAGCCATTTCTTTTTTATGTTTTTTTTCATGTTCTTGTGCTTCAAAAATAAAAATCATCATTGGGCATGGAAAAATATATTAGCATTCGTACACCACCAACTAAAAAAAAAAAATAGGAGTAAAAAATAAAAAATCTGAAGAACATCAGAATGGAAATTCAGAATAAATTCGCATCCCTTTGGACTCCGCTGACATCGGAATCGTCATGACGTTGGATTCGGCCGGTTTTGCGATATTTTGGAGCAAGCAAAGTTCCATTACCATAATCAAGTCCACCCCCGTCTCTCTCTCTCTCTCTCTCTCTCTCTCTCTCTCTCTCTCTCTCTCTCTCTCTCTCTCTCGTGTGAATACGTGAAAGTTTTCATGAAACGTCTTTTTCTAGTGGCACAATCTGGCACTGATAACCATAGCTTGTTAAACATCATTAACAGCTTCTTTCTTTCTGTCTCTGTCTATCCCAGTCTATCTATCTATCTATGTATATATGTATATATATATATATATATATATATATATATATATATATATATATATATATCTCGGTCTATTTCGTCTATGATTTTAAAAACAAAGAAAATTTTACGTTGGAAAATAATTCTAACATCCTCCTCTCTCTCTCTAACTCTCTCTCTCTCTCTCTCTCTCTCTCTCTCTCTCTCTCTCTCTCTCTTAAGGCAGTAAAAAATGGTCGGAAGATCAGAAAAGCAAGAGCTTCCTCTTAGAGCTTTTGCATTTGAAAGAAAACTTGGCTTCATGGGAGGCCATTTTGAAACGAGCGCAGTGAAATCCTACGTGATCATGGCGAGGAAAAAGCTTTATATAATGCGGAGGTGCACTATGATCGACCTAGCAAGGTCCCGGATTCGGCCCCGGGGCTCAGCATGCCGCCCAATAGTCGACCCAGGTATGAGTGGGTATCAGCACCGGATGGGATTAAGAAAACGGCACGGGGCTTGCAGCCTCACCCCTGGAAACATATATATTTATGCGTGTGCACGCGTACACGTGTGTATCAAGAAATTCATTAGCAACGTACATAGGATAGCTAACCAGTTTTATCAATTCTAAATTTAGTAATATGTGACACGACAAAAATTTAGTCAACGGTAGGTCATTACTGGAATCAGGACGAGATTTTTGGTGTCTGCCAAAACCACGTACACATATCAGCGATATTTATGTTATTTCCGGGAAAAATATATTAACCTCTGCTATAAAAAAAGTATAGAACGGAAAAACCTTCCTTTTCTCAATACCTAACTAGAAAATTTTAATAGCCTTTAGACGTTAATTGTGGTTATGATTTTATACTTAAGACATCATTGTAATCTAAATATGCTGAAATGGAAAACAAATTCTTTTCCTCCTTTTCTCGTGCATTTTTGAAATCCTGGAACGCTGGAATTCGAATTCCTTACAATATAAGCCACATGGCATTTATGATTAAGCAACAACAAGGTGTCAGTCTTCATATTTTTTTTCCTAGTTAAGCCACAGTCACTAAATATTCATAGATATTTATCAGGTTTTTTCTCTTTACTGATCGCCTTTGTTAGACTGGCATTAGTGGGAATCTCGGCGCATATGATTTAATCCAACATCATCATTTTTCAAGTTGGATGCACGAAGTTCGTGATCGTAAATAAATATCAAAGTATCTGATCAAATACTATTTTCATTTTGATTCATGGGTGCTTCTCTCTCTCTCTCTCTCTCTCTCTCTCTCTCTCTCTCTCTCTCTCTCTCTGGAAATGCAACAAAATTAAATAGTGAATATAAAGTATGAAAAGAATGCTGAAAATCCATTATGAGTAATGGAGTAAAAGATAACGGTATAAACATATAAAGAGAAGCACCAAGGGGAATGAAATCATTATAAACAACAACGTTCGGAGACCACAAATCCCCTCCAAGGGTTACTTGGGACCGTCTTTTAAATTCTTCGTAATCCTTCATCGACTCACATAAAATAAAAAAAAAATAAACGAACTGAAGTGAAAAACACAACCTCCTTTCAGCCTCTGTCAGTGGTAATAAGACATAACAAGAAAAGTGAAAAGTGCAAAAAAAAAAAAAAAAAAAAAAAAATCACAGTAGTGCCTTATATCTCTGAATGTCCTCCAAGTCTATGGAAACATGGAGTCTTTAAGACACTCTTCCTTTCTTGGGAGGAAATGTACGGCCAATGAAGCAGCCAAAGGTAGCGCACGATAAAATCTTAAGCGAGTGAGAAATGTCTTCCCCTCGGCTGGTCATGTGCGACGCGAGGAGAGATTTGGAAAAATCTAATTAGCTGACATTAATTTTTACCCCTCGTAAAATGTTCTTAATTTGCTTCGTTACATTTTTTGGGTTCTTGGGGGCGTAATTTCATTAGCAAGATTCTACCATTTACTTTTCATACTTGTTTTAAATTTCATCCTTTTAGGATTTTAAAGATTTTTCTTTATATAAGGCTATATATGAATGTTTTTCTATGGGTATTTGTGTCGGAAATAATGCTTTTGAGTTTAATTTGAATTGAACTGAATGGAATTTACTTATTCAGACTCAGAAAGCAGTTTTGGATTTTGAATGATTGTAGATATTTGTTTTGAAATATATAGATTAAGTGTATAAAAATAGTATTAATCTGATAATTCATAAAAATAAAGGTTTTATAGAAACTTAAATGTGATATATGATAGCAGGTGGTTTTAGCAAAACACTGATTTAATCAATAAATTTCAGCAAAGTTGTTTCAGTATAATCCTTATATACTGTCATTTCTATACACACGCTCACAGCCACGTACACAGACACACACAGACACACACACGCATGTATATACATGAGTCTGTATGTAAAACGAATGCCTACCACTGTATCTAATCCAATAGACATTAGTTCGAATCCTGACCGGGGTAGATTTGCTTTTAGATTATAATATCGTTTGGGTGAATTATTTCCAAGTTGAAGTGAATTTGATATTACCTATATCTTTTAACATTTGGGATTATGATAAAAGTTACAAACGACAGATTGTTCTGTTACCTTCTGTTACCTTCTGAAACCAGTACAAATACTTATATAGAACTATAAGCATAAATTGGTTATTTACATCAACCGATTTTCTCTTCGGATATCTGCCATATAGTAAAAGCCGTTGCCTTTTTTATTACAAATACTAATGCCGGTAAGGCTTTAGGTTAATCGCGTAATAAGCTCACGAAGCAATTTCTGGGTACAAATTCTCTAGTAATGTTCCAGTATAGATCCGACTTGCAATCTAAGCACTAATGGTAAATGGACAGTTAGAATATAGATAACTCTGCCTTTAGAATGAAAGAGCTCTAATATAACCTTATTTTTATTAAATCTAAATTGCTACTCATATCATTTTATGTTTGTATTGTTTTTGCTTTTGTTTTTACCGGTTATAAATGTAGCCTCACAAGACTACAATTTCCTTTATGTTTAATTAGGCTTGACCAATTTCTGTTCACAAAACTTTCAATGACTTTCAGCATATAACCTCGCGATTTCATTATAGATATTAATATCTGAAAAAAAAAACTAATTCTACTAAAGGTCCCGCAAAGTACTGTTTGAGTAAAATGATACAAGGGAGGTTTCTAAGTATACCTTAGTTTAACCAGACCACTGAGCTGATTAACAGCTCTCCTAGGGCTGGCCCGAAGGATTAGATTTATTTTACGTGGCTAAAAACCAATTGGTTACCTAGCAACGGGACCTACAGCTTATTGTGGAATCCGAACCAGGTTATAGCGAGAAATGAATTTCTATCACCAGAAATAAATTCCTCTAATTCTTCATTGGCCGGTCGGAGAATCGAACGCCGGGCCAGCAGAGTGGTAGCTGAGAACGGTAGCCACCCGTCCAATGAGGAACTAGGAGGTTTCTAATAAGAGCTATGATTACAGATTGAGAATTCTGTATGGAAGAAAAAAGCCTTTCTAAATCATTTCTGTTACTGCTTTTCAGTATCTAAGAAGAATCCTGATTCTTCTTTATGTTCTTGTGACTTTCTGACAAGCATCCTGATTCTTCTTTATGTTCTTCTGATCTTATGACAAGAATCCCGATTCTTTTTGATGTTCTTATGACTTTCTGACAAGAATCCTGATTCTTCTTTATGTTCTTCTGATCTTATGACAAGAATCGCGATTCTTCTTTATGTTCTTGTGACTTTCTGACAAGACTCCTGATTCTTCTTTATATTCTTGTGACTTTCTGACAAGAATCCCGATTCTTCTTTATTTTCTTGTGACTTTCTGACAAGAATCCTGATTCTTCTTTATGTTCTTGTGACTTTCTGACAAGACTCCTGATTCGTCTTTATATTCATGTACCTTTCTGACAAGAATCCTGATTCTTCTTTATGTTCTTCTGAACTTGTGACAAGATTAATTTTCAAAAAAATATTGTTTATCATGTTGACATGAAGTATGTAGCATAAAACAACATATCTGTCTTTATCAAGTTGGTTTTCTGTAAAAGAAAACTACTGAGACGGCTATTTGCCTGTCCGTACGCACTTTTTCTGTTAGCCCTCAGGTCTTAAAAAGTACTGAGGCTAGAGGGCTGCAAATTAGTATGTTGATCATCCACCTGCCAACCATCAAACATACCAAATTGCAGCCCTCTAGTCTCAGCTGTTTTAATTTTATTTAAGGTTAAATCTAGCCATGATCGTGCGTCTGGCACCACTATAGGTGGCAACAACACAGAGGGCCGAGGGTGAAGGTTTCATGGGCCGCGGCTGAGAGTTTCATGGGCCGTAGCTGAGAGTTTCATACAGCATTATACGCTGTACGGAAAACTCGATCGCCCCGAAAAAAATTTATTTTTCACTTGTTTATTCTCGCACTTTACCTCCATTCCTTTCTTCTGCCTTCCTTCCATCTTGCTATTCAGCCACGCCGACTCTCTTTTCCTTACCCTTATCGCTGAATGGTTGAAAGGACTGCAGTGTTTGGCTTTACAGCCTAATTTTCATAAATCGATATAATGCCTCGCAATTCATATAATTTCTAAGTGAAGACTTCTATTGTTCTTGTCACTAGTTGATCTTTTCTTATTCAGAACCTTTAAGATATTTCTTTTTGAAGGTGAGTTATTATTAAGTTTTTATTTAAAACTCAAATTTTCGACAGAAAGTCCTTTACGTCTCATTTGATTTACAAGGAAACATGAAAGCCGTATAAAGTGTCCTTTTATTGAGTGATTTCTATCTTCAGAGTTAAGGTAAAATCGCTTTGATATCTATACATATACTACAACCAAGCTATAATATTATGCTTTCTTTTCCTGCTCATTCCTATAGCTGTGAATGTTTTCTTCCTTTACCTGATATTTAGAGGGAGTCTTGGATGATGGGGGATCCAGGCGCTTTTTAAGCTAACTTTGAGAATTTTATGAAAATGAAATAGCAAGGAATCCCTCCTTATACTATAATTTTATCTTCTTTGAATTTATGTCTTTGAAAGAAAAATGAAGACATTGCAATTAAATGTTCATTGGAGTATAACAGATTTTACCCCTTTTCCGATAATTCTGCCAAGCCTGTCATTAGAAATCCCAATGAGTCAGCCTTGATTATGCAGGAATCACTTTTCAGGCAGATTCACGACGCTGGCAATGCTGAGCATTACTTTGTACTACAGGTCCGAGCTTTATATGAAGAGGAATAGACCTGCTAAGATTATAACCTTTCGTAGCCTAATTGGCCACAAGAGGAGAGTAAGGAACTGGAAAGCCACGAAATACTTTTAAATAAGGGAAAAAAATATTGACAGTTAAAAATGTTTACGGAATCATAGTTTTGAATAAATAGGAGCGGCGATAATTCTTCAGATTTCGGTAGCTGCTCTCTTTGTTCACATGAAATGAAAAAAAGAAATACAAATATTAGTTGTGGACCCTCTCGCTCTAAAGCTTCAACAAATATTTAATTATCTTACCATTGTTTATTTTTTACCAGTAACGAAGAAAAACGACCATTATCAGGCATCGTGTTCTACGGCGATACAGTTTTTATACTTTAGAATGAATTAATAAGGAACGTTGGATGACGCAAACGGCACAACGAATCGTTATGTTGCTATTCCCCGTATGGAGGAAGTGCCATTTGTGCACCTCACGTGGTGAACTGTAGGCATTACTTTAAGGGTTTTACAGCGTCCCTTCGGTCCCTAGCTGCAACTCTTTCATGCCTTTTACTGTATATCCGTTCATATTCTCTTTCTTCCATCTGTCTTTCCAACCCCTCTAACTGTAGATTCATAGTAGAACTGCGAGGTGTTCCTCCTGCTGCACCTTTCAAACCTTCTTACTGTCAATTTTCCTTTCAGTGGTGAATAACCATAATTAATTCAATTCAATTCAGTCCAGTTATAATGCTATTAATATGTTTAATTCGAATTTGAATTAAAGTTTTTAATAAGATTTTGAAATAAATAACCTATCAGCAACTCAGCGCCGTGAAAAAAATAAACTTTTTATTTCAGATAAAATCAAAACGAGATCGAGAATCATTTATTGCAAATTAGGACATTCATGTTTTGGCAGAATCCTTAGAATCGGAATCAATCCAATTAACGGATGTTTTTGTTTTTCTTAAGCGTTGAACTGATTCCCAGAAATCCAAAACGTATTTCCTACGAAGAATTCCTGTCATTCCTGTTCTCTTATCTTCCTTCTTCTTTCGCCTGCCTTTCTCGTTCTTCAAATATCTCAGCCATTTTATGGCTATGACCTGCTGACTTATTTCCTGAAACTTGGCCTCTAGGAAGTCGTATAAGCTTCTCTGACATGGTTTTTTAAAATTTTGACTAGAGAACTGTTTATTATCGCACATTATAAACAAAGTGAGCGCTACTAAGCAAAGAAAACTGACATAAAACAAAGTATTAATAAAAACATCGAGACAGTAGTTTTGAGGATAACAACTAAAATATGCGCAATAGAGTTTTCTGTACATCGTATAACTAAGGCCACCGAAAATAGATCTATCTTTCGGTGGTCTCCATATAATGCTGCACGAGCCGCGGCCAGTGAAACTTTAATCACGACCCGATGGTGGCCTGTCCTATATCGTTGCCAGAAGCTACTTAGGCTAGAGGGCTGCAATTTGGTATGTTTGATGACTGGAGGGTGGATGCTCATCATCCCAATTTGCAGCCCTCTAGCCTCAGTAGTTTTTAAGATCTGAGGGCGGACAGAAAAAAGTGCGGACAGAAAAAGTGCGGACGGACGGACAAAACCAGCGCAATAGTTTTCTTTTCAGAACACTAAAAAGGAACTGAATCTTCATAAAGAAAATGAAAATAAATGGCCAGACGAACGACTGAAGAAAACAAGAAACGAATGGGCGGAATTTATAGAGAATTTCCATTCCTTCCATCTATTGCCTCTCGAGAAGATTTCTGTGGTCTTTTGTGTTGCTTTGCATTCACTTTCCCCCAAGACTAATGGAATCCCAGTTGTAAAAAGGACTGGAAATAGTTTCAAAAGTTGGAGTGAAATATTTTTTTTTTCTCTCTTCTCGTGCAATTCTAGTTCAGTGATGTAGGTAATCTTTTAGCACGCAACACTGATAGCCGATTGTTCTCTATAATTTTCTAATGGTAAGCGAGATTATATGAATTACTATATCATAAATATTATTCATGCAAAGAGTTTTTAAGTAATCAGAAACCTGAAACACAAAGTAGCATAAATAATACAGGAAGCTTAAATGGTAATTTTTAGATTTCTTAAAAGAAATTTATTGCGCCGGCTTTGTCAGTCCGTCGGCACTTTTTCTGTCCGCCCTCAGATCTTAAAAACTAATGAGGCTAGAAGGCTGCAAATTGGTATGTTGATCATCCACCCTCCAATCATCAAACATACCAAATTGCAGCCCCTTAGTCTCAGTAGTCTTTTTTATTCTATTTAAGGTTAAAGTTAGACATAATCGTGCGTCTGGCAGTGATTCAGGCCAGGTCACCACCACGCCGTTGTTAAAGTTTTTGGGGCGCTACTTATACAGCATTATACCGAGACCACCGAAAGATAGATCTATTTTCGGTGGCCTTGATTATACGATGTACAGAAAACTCGATTGCGCCGGTGAAACTTCGGCGCAATTTTTTACTTGTTAATCGTGATGACAAATAACCAAGACATGACAGGCACAGACATCAAGTCATCATTTTGAGTAATTGCCTCAGATTAACAATGAGAAATAACTGGAGAATATTTTTCAGCAGTTCAAAAGTTATCGAGCAAATATAAAACTTATCATCTCATATGTTATCATCAGTTTTAAAGGAATGCTGTGGAAATCCTATCGAAAAATAGGAGAAAATCAAGAATCATTGTATTATCACAAAAAATGGAGATGCCGATGTTATTGTAACTTACGGGTGGCGGGCAACGCGAATTTCCACCAATCACAATCAACATCAATGGCATCGATTGCGGATATTTACCATCGGCTTAAAAATATTTGGACAAATAAAAATGTTATAGCAGATTCCATAAAGATGAAATTGGTAAATTATCCACAGGGGCCACCGACTTGAAATTCAAGCTTCTAAAGAATACGGTGTTGATTTGAAAGAAATAATAAAAAGTTAAAGTCAGTTATTGGAAAAAAAAATTAGCAAATGAATAAATGAATAGATGAAAATGTAAGTAAATTATAAATTACAAGGTGAATTACTTTAGGATAGTAATGCATTGCATCTTCGCTTGAAATTTTGTGATTCCAATTGCACATCCTCAAGGAGACTGTTCCACAGTCCAACTGTGTGAGGAATAAATGACCTCTGGAACTGAGAAATTCGACAGTGAGGTACATTTACTGCACACTGGTGCTGCTGTTCAGCAAATCTGGTTAGAGATCAATTGTGAAAGTGAAATACCTCTAAAATACAGTTTGTGAAAAATTGACATACAAGATACTGTCTACGGTCCAAGTCATAACTGCAAATATTAGGAAACAGAAACCTACCATCCCTCCATGAACCACTGTGTCTTAAAGAGATAAATCTCTGGCACAGGCAGACATCCAAACGGGAGAACAATATTTTAGTAAATGAAGGACAAATGACCTAAAAAAAAAGGGGGGGGGGTTGCATTGATTTTATCACTGTTATAAGTATATGAGACTTTACGTACAACACCTAACTTCCGTGGGATATTTGCCGACACTTTCAACAAATTTTTCTTAAAATTAAAATGTGAGTCAAAAGTTACACTAAATATAGTTGAAGCTACACACTTATTTAGCAGAGTCTTATACACCTGAAGGGGAGGATGGGGTGGAAAATCAGTACGAGATCTACTAATCAATGCTGTTTTCGCTTTACTAGAGTTCAACTTCATTTCTCAAAAGTGGAGATTTTACTACACCCATTTTACTACACCCACAAGCGCTGCATCATCGGCATACTAAGCAATTTTGTTTTCCCGGCCAAAAACCATATACACTTAAAATAGCAGTGGACAAAGAACACAACCCTGGGGAACTCCAGGCACAATAGGTCTTGGTGCTAAAGATCCCATCAACAGCAACTTGCTGCTGCCTACCTGTAAGGATGTCTGGAAAATAATCCTAAAACATATCCACCCAGTCCAAGACTCTGAAGTTTATTTGTAAGTACCTTGTGATTTACTAAATCGAAAGAAGCACTAATTTTTTTTTCAAATACTCTACATTCAAAACCCTTTTGATTCCAATGCATGTGAAGTGGCTTCAAAAGAAGTTTTTCTGCAACTCTGGAGAGCGCAGAGAGAATAGAAACTGGCCTGTAGCTAATGCAGTGTGCAGATATGCCACTCTTTGGGACAGACACTGTATTACTAGGATTGCACTCATCCGCAAAGATATTAGGCTGACATAAAAAAAAAAAAACTATAGAATTTACTAATCTTGGGAGACAGTACACTAGAAACTTTTTCAAAAAACTAATGGAAGAAGCTATTAGGATCTTCTCCACCCCAGCTATCAAGATTATCAAGAATTTTCTTAACATCTCTAGAGCGAAATACAGATTTTTAAAGAAGAGGTTCAGGATGACAAGTATCAGGGAGAGGGACATCCTCACCTGATTACTTAGCTTCCAAAGCCCGATGAAGGCGTTCAGCATTTTCTTTAGGGTCTGTAACCAATTTACCGTCATCTATCAATAGCGGTGGGATGGAAGACGAGCCTGACCCACAGACAGAAGATGCCAAACTGGTCCACCATAAATGAGGCTGAGTAATTCCTTCAAGTTTCCTCTTTAAGGCAAGATCGCAATTTCTCTCAGCTATATGGTAAATTCTATTCGCAGCGCGGCGAGACTTAACGAAAATGGTGTCATTTTCATGTGAACAATTTCGTCTCTGTGTTGAATTTGGTCTGTTTGTCATGGTAGGCTCGTCTACATGTATCATTAAACCATAGCTGGTCATTTGTCCTAATCTTGAAAATGGCCACCAGCATTTAATTTAACTTCTTGGGATCTGGATGATATATAGAATCTGCAACATTAAGTGTCTGACAAGCATCAATAATGCAGTCCCAATTAGCTTTAGATTGCAGCCAGACCCATTTTTTCCATGATGGCATTTGGAATATACTGACTGGCAGAAACCATCTCAGTGGCACAGATGTCGGAAGTGCCAATATATTCACAGACCTTGGACTTAATGAGAGCTGAAACGTTTGTGAATATGATGTCTAATATAAAACTCGACATATGAGTGGGTTCCTCAATTAGCCATGTTAATCTGTGGAATTTGAATGAAACCATTCGCTGTGCTTTGCATCGCAGTCTCCACAAATAACGACTGAAGTTTTTGAATTCTGTGACCGACCCATATTAATTCTTTCCAAGGGACGGTCATATATAGGATCATCATTGTCTGGATTGCAGAAAACACCAAATACGTAAACGTTGTAGAACTTACTGAAAATCTTGAAGCAAAGAACTTCGTGGCCGCAACTACATTCCGTGTTTTTCTGACGATAGATAGGTCTTTCAGATCTGGTGTACACAGCCATAGTTTGTGCATGTAGGATGTTACTGCCATAAATGAAGTCAGGTCATCAAACTCTAGGATTGAAAATTCAGCCTTTGACTTGTTACTATTTACAAGAGTCTCATAAAAAACATCAAATCATAGTTACCGGCACAACTCTGGAGATCAATGAAATTTTACCTCAGGCCTCGAATGTTTGAGTAAAGTACTCTGCAATTTTTCTTACGGTAATAAGTAACTGGCACAGGGTTAAGCTCAATGTAAACCTGAAAGAAATAAAATTAACAACATAAGATTAGAAGCAAATCTAATAAAGAGATTCGTAACAACACAATTGTAAAAATTCACAGAACAACAAACAATAACACAAAAAAGTATAAACTTTATTTACAATAACTTCATTAAAAGGCTGAAAGAAGCTGACCATATGCCGGAAGCAGCTGGTCGACAAGGTGGAGCCTGGGTACCTTGTAAGGCAAAAAAGAAACCTGCCAAATTTGCCACAACAACTGGGGGAGGGCAGTCAAGATGGATTTAGAAATTACAGAAAGCTGAGATGGAAAAGATTAGGTAAAGAAGAAGGAGCTTTCCTGAAAATCCAACAAGCAGCTTTTGCTTTCCCTTATCCTGTCCTACAAACTCTTCGAAAAAAAAAACAGGAAAGTGGACAAAATAGAGAAAAATTCCTGACTGTACCATCACGCAAGGGCACTCAAACCCAAGACCATGGAACGCCACGGTACAATGGCTATGGTACAGTCCAAGGTTGGAGAGCAAGCTTTGTATACATGGTAACCCTTTTCTTAGAAGGGTTGCCTGCCGAGGCTAAATCGTCCTTTCCACCCATTGCTTTGATTTCGGAGTGTCCTCCCAGAAGAGTTGCTTGCCAAGGCAAAAGCCTCTTCTACATTAACTCGTGTGGGCAGGGACGTCAAACCCTGAAGAGAATGTTGCTCAGGAAAAGCCTTATTAACTCACTGCCATAGTGGATACAACGTGCATGGCGTTGCATTTTCTTAAGCTCAGATGTCCTCAAGAAATACTGTATCCGGTACACCACTAAGAATGTTACTCTACTTCTGGCATTTCGCTCAATCTCGTATAATGAAATCTCTCTCTCTCTCTCTCTCTCTCTCTCTCTCTCTCTCTCTCTCTCTCTCTCTCTCTCTCGCTTGCCGGGTTGTGTACCGACTTCCAGAAGTGCAACTGTACATATTTTTCCTAATTTACTAATAAACTGGGGGCAGTAAAAAAAGAGAGAGAGAGAGAGAGAGAGAGAGAGAGAGAGAGAGAGAGAGAGAGAGAGAGAGAGAGAGAGAGAGAGAGATTTCCTATTATAAAATAGATATAGCATAATGTCAGAGGTGCAGTAACATTCTCAATGGTGTATTGGATACAATATTACTTGAGGACACCCATTCTATTCACAAAGATGCAAGAACGTTTAGTATGAATGAGTGAATATGTCGATGCAGAAGAAATATGCGTATAGTGCACACATATCAGTAAATAAGTAAGTAGTTCTCTGAAGAAGAAGAAGAAGAAGAAGAAGAAGAAGAAGAAGAAGAAGAAGAAGAAGAAGAAGAAGAAGAAGAAGAAGAAGAGAGGCCATGTCGCTCTAAATAAAAAAAAAAAAAAATTAGTGGCCTAAGATGGTCTTTTACATTTGCCCAAAATATACACAAAAGATTAAAATATCCATCTCAAAGAAGAGCAAAATAATATATGATAAGACTCTTTTATAATAAGAGAATATCACCCGCACTATATCACATTTATGGCCTAATGCTTTCGACAATTATGATAAAAAATATTCTTTCCTAAGAAATAACTCACATCAGTAATTCAGGATACGAGAACCCTGACGCATGCGCCGTGAATTTATAGATCATCTTGGTATATTTCCGTATCCCTTTTGGTTGACAGACAGATAAAAATAAAGGATTTTTGTACACGTAGACACAGAGTGACTAACCCTTGCATTCATAGATAAGAAAATTAATTTTATTTAAGAAAATTACGTACTCAGACCTAGCAATGGGCGACTTTCGGCTATTCAGCGGTTGAGATATTGAATAGAGGGAGTCAGAGTGGTTGAACAGCAGAATAAAGTGATCCACAAAATAAAAGGAATGAAGCACAAGGATATATATATATATATATATATATATATATATATATATATATGAAAATAAGAAGGCCCATAAAACACTATTTAAACGTTGAAACCATATATTTCGGGCACTTGTTTCTGTGCCCCTGTTCACTGGTAGAATATGGACAGGTGGAAAGTTACAATGGTATATATACAAAAACATGAAGGTGTGGCCTTAGGCCTCCGATGTTAAGGAGGTGGCGTTTCTTAAGAAGGAGGAGATTGACCAAATTCCTAGTGGTTTTTGGCCTCATTAGCTCCCGTTTGGCGATGGATCTGGCGGTCGCGTTTCTTGGGTCATCTTCTTCAAAAAGGGTGCGAGGATTAAGGTGTCAATGGCGTCCGATTTCCAATGTCCTCCTGACAGGTTCATATTGTTGGTTTGATTGATGATAGCAGATTCCAGCATCTTTCTTTTGTACGGACAGCTACTCTTGAAAACCAACTCCGCCCCACTCCAGTTAATGACATGCCCTGTATTTCTAATATGTAGGAAAATTCCCGAACTCTCCGAAGCGTAACGTACTGATCTTTTGTGCTCTGTTATTCTTTGCGAGAGCGATCTACCTGTCTCGCCTACATAAATGTCATGACAATTACTACACGGTATCTTGTAAACTCCGGCTTCTTCCCTTTTGTTATTTAAGTATACGTTAACGAGCGAACTCCCGATGGATTTGGGATAATGGAAAATGAAAGGATTATCAGAACTGAGTTGCTCGGTGGCCTTTTGGATGTTTTCATCGTATGGAAGCTTTATTTTGTTGTTGAAATCTATTTGTCTGTTGTGAGTGGGACCTCTGTAGTATATTTTATTTGCTTTATTAATAGCCCTCTCGATAATGTGTGGTGGATAGAGCAGTTGCGTTAGGTGTTGGCGGATCGTGTTAAATTCTTGATCCAGGTACTCATTTGAACATATCCTAAGTCCTCTGAGGAATAGGTTGCACCCTACCATGATTTTTACGGAGACGTCGTGGTAGCTTAAGAAATGAATGTAGGAGACAGCGAAGGTGGGTTTTCTATATACTGTAAATGCATACCTGTTCTGTTTTCTTATGATCAGTACATCTAGGAACGGCAGTTTTCCGTCCTTTTCCCATTCTGTTTTAAATTTTATGGTCGGAACTAGCGAATTTAGCCTATTAAAAAATTCCTTAAAGTCCCCAGCTATTGTCCCAGAAAGTAAAGATATCATCTACGTATCTAAGCCAGATCATGTTATGGGGTTTGATAGACGAC
>NC_089758.1:17229233-17244233 GCF_040412425.1 Macrobrachium rosenbergii
TGATTCATACAAAAAATAATGAGGAATATTAACTTGGTGTCATCACTAAAAATAATACGCAAAAAAACTCACGATTTATTCTGATAATGCAATCCTGAAAGCATCAGATGCTACATGAAATAAAGGATGATATTAGAATAAAAGAAAATAAAAACTTTTGAAAAATGGGATGAAGGCTTTTGAGTCAAAACGGTAAATATATGATAACAGAAATGGTAAGAAAGATATATATACGATCTGGTGATGGTAAACCTTGAAAGAACGGCCACTAGTAGCGAGAAGCATTAAAGATAAGTCTGTTAGGTAATAAAAAATGAATGTAAAGAAAAGAAAATAAGAAAAAAAAGTGAATACTCAAGCTTTTCTTGGAGAATGACGTCATGAGCTGACAAACTTTACGTAAATAATGACTTGAACGATATGATAATGGGCCAACTTTAGTCTTATAACGTCCATATTTCTCATTCAATTCTTATCATCGAAAAACCATTTGAAAGCAAATTGTAAGCCGGAATATGCTCTATGTAACTTGCATTTATATATTTTATTGTTATCGTACAACAGGACTTGAAAAGTGCATAATTTTTTCCTGAAATTTTTTCAAGCATAGTGCACTTGATATACCACAAAATGAATAAAAAATAAAAAAAAATTCGATCCGCACTTCTTTTAAAACAGACAAAAGATGAAATATATATGTGTCTGCGCGCCTAAAGAGCAATAGATACAGCTTTAATGCAACAGGTACAGCAAGATATTTCACAAAGTTAAAAATGTCTACCAAAAACTAATACAAAAATTTTTTCCCCGAATTTTTGTCAAGCATAGTCCACTTGATATACCACAAAATAAAAAATAAAAAATTCGATCGGCACTTCCTTTAAAACAGCCACTCAAAAGATAAAATATATGTGTCTGCGCATCTAAAGAGCCATAGATACAGCTTTAATACAGAAGGTACAGCGTGACAAGTCATAAAGTTAAAGTCAATGTCTACCAGAAACTAATACGTATCAGTAATTTACTTGACTTACACAAGAACGAACATCAGACAGACACATCGCAAAAGGTAGCCAACACTTTGGCCATTCCTGCTGAATTATACCGAAACTTCGGGCGCGTAAATATAAAAGTGGCGGCCATATTGAAAAGATATGAAACCGCAGGTGGTGTGAGAGGGATGTCGATAGATCCATCTATCAGGGAGGTGACTGCTGGCTCTAAATATTAAACGGCCCGACAGCAAGAATAAAACGGGTTGGGTATAAAGCAATGAATAAGAAGAAGTTAGATTGAAAATAGAATCTAATGTGATGATACAGGACAGGAAGAAAATGAAAGTGAGACGTGTATATATATATATATATATATATATATATATATATATATATATATATATATATATATATATATATATATATATATATATACATATACATACATATATGTATGTATGTGACCTTTATCACTTACAGAATTGATCTGTGCATTGATACAACAGGGCCTCATTTAAACTGGATGGTATCTAGCGGAGATATTAATTCAGGAAAAATTACAAGCTTTCTAGGAATAACTATTAGACCTAAAAAGCTTGTAACTTTTCCTGAATAAATATCTCCGGTAGATATCATCCAGTTCAAATGAGGTCCTGTTATTATATGTATTTGTATGTGTATTTATATACATTTAACAAAGTCTGCGCGCAGCTACATTGGCTTGTCTAATAAAGTTATATTTTATTTATGAACATTCTCAATTTATGGCATCACCGAAGTTTCAATAAAATTCATCCCTAATGAAATGAGGCTCTAAGGCAATGATTTACACTTTTTTTTAACGCTCTGACTTGGCTTAAAGGTTTCCGATGAACTATGATGTTCACTTGAAATAGATCGCCATTTCCACAAAGGTAATTTGATAGTAAAGGTTTATTCGACACTTTATATATACACATATTACACAAACACGTATATATATGTGTGTATATATATACACACACACACACACACACACACACACACACATATATATATATATATATATATATATATATATATATATATATATATATATATATATATATATATATATATATATATAGTCTTTCATTTTCTTCATTCAGCAGTTGTTGAAATAATCTCCATCTTTTCAAGATGTTTTCTTCCCTTCAAATTTCAGTACCATTTCAATGTTAATTGCTTGACATGTGTGATATCTTTGGTGCTTTTGTTTCTGGCCTTTGATAATTTCAGCATCTTATTCAGTCCTTCCCTTGTTCCCAGTTCTGCACATACGTCATCATATTCCCTTGCCTTAGCTTGAGCTACCACCTTCTTTACCTCTTTGTTTTTTCTCCTAAAGACTGTCCCTGTCCTCCCCTAACTGTGATTCTTCCTGTCTCTTCTTTGCCTTCTTCTTCTTCTGTCTCACTAGGTTTTTTATGTTTTCATCCCTCCACTATCTCTCCTTTTCCTCCCATATCATCCCATATGTTTATCCCCTTTCCATACTTCCTAATCTCTGCTGCATTTTGTGTCCACCATTCCGGAGCATTTTCAATTTCTAGGTCAATTTCCTCCAATACATTCCTTTTAAACTCTTTTCTCTTATCACCATCCTTTAGTAATTTGTACCAACTGATTTTCCTTACTCCCTTTTGGTATGGTCTTCCTTTCTCTTTTCAGCTTCAAGTGCTTGCATAAAAGTCTGAGTTGAGGGCTATATGGTCGCCTGGGATAACTTTCTAGTTTTTGACTTCCAATAGGCTTTGCCTCGTAATCTACTTGAGTGCATCTACCACCACTCCCATAGGTAATTAGGTGTTCCTTTTTTCTCTTTTGGGAAATTTTTTACAATCGTCATGTCAGATGCCTTGGCAAAGTCTACTATACTCTCTCCTTCTAGGTTTCTCTCACCTATCCCATGACCTCCGTGCACACGTCCAATTATGTAATCCTTACTCTTTACCTCCCACGTGACCGTTCAAATCATCCCCAACATAATCCACTCATGACCTTCTACCTCCTGCATCACTCCATCCATTTCACTCCAGAAGTATTTCTGCTCCTCTTCTATGAAACTCACTTGTGGTGCATGAGTACTAATCATATTCTTCACTTCTCAACAGCATATCTTTAAGATCATGATTCGGTCTTTCTTCCTATGCACCTCCGTCACTGTGTTTTTCAGTTCCCCATGGCAGAAGCATACTAACTCTATCTCTACCTCGTGCATTTGCTCCACCATAAAACAACTTGTATCCGTCATCAAGCTCCTTTGCTTTATTCTCTCTCCTTCGTGTTACTTGCGCACATAAAACATCCCTCTTCTTCTCCCTCATAACATCAACCAACTCCCTTCTCCTCTCCCAGTCATGGACCCAACATTAAGATGGCACGCTCTAAAGCCTATGTGCGCTATATAGAGTTAGGGCGATGTTTACGGAGTACGCCCTAGCATTATTCTGTTCCATATTATGGCTTATTCCGTATTAGGTTTTGGCATATAAAGTTTTTACGGTCGGATGTCCTTCCTGACACCAACCCTACCTATTTTTCCGGGCTTGGGACCGGCGATGAGTCGGTCTGGTCACCCCCCCCCCCCCTCAACCCCTTGGATAGGTTACAATAAATGTATGTTTACATTTCCATGCTTCTTAGATTTTTTTAAAAAGCGACAACAAGATACCTTAACAGTGATATTTAATACAATATTTTATCAATGCAATTTGAATATGTATGCACTTTGACGTGCAAAAATACATCAATGAATAAATAAGTTGTTTACTGGATCTTTCAGCCAGTGTAATGATAAACTATCTCTAGATTGTAATGTACTTCCGTTTTGGCTAAGTACGAAGGGTTGAGATTTTAGTTCTTTTTAAATTTTTTTTTCCCTTTGCGGTGTTTTCTTTGATGTCTTATTTTCGAGCGTGTGGTTGTGTTCGTTTTGAAGGTTGGCGAATTATATTTCAGAGTAAACTTTTCCAATCTTTACGAAAGGTATTGTGAATTGGGAACACATGAATGGACGAGCGGAATTTTAAGCAAGAGTTTTTTTCTTACGAATGAAAGAGGTCAATGAAAAGTAACATTTCAAAAAGGTAATGTAAACAGTAAGATTTTAACAGTGACAATATTAGAGAAACCGGCTTGATTTCAGTAAAGATTTTCATCAAGAGAGAAGAGAGAGAGAGAGAGAGAGAGAGAGAGAGAGAGAGAGAGAGAATAAAAATAGTTTTGAGCTTATGAGTACCTTTTCCCGAACAAATATCTTTTACTTCTCATTAGAGCACAGTTATCCCGACAATCGTAGGATAACGAGACTTTTATTTCGGTCCCATTCAAAATATCTGAGGATAGACTCAAATTCTTTGACATTTCTATGTTTAATGCAATTAGGGATATTGAAAATATGCAAGTACTTGTGAGCAACTGAAGAATGAAAATTATTCTAAATAAAATTATGAATTTTATAACTGGGTACATCATGTTAGCTAGCATTTCCGGTGTGTTCAAAGGGGAACTTACGGCATAAGATTTAGTCTTCATTACCTTAGTCACTATTTGTTGTCAATGAAAAGATACTTAATAGAAAAATACCATTTGATGTAAAGACCAAGTAGCCAACACTGAACTGGAATATATTGAACTGCATTCGTTAACTCTCAATTTGAGAGGAGGAATACGAATTAAAGTAGAACACAAATGAAATAGTTCTGCTTTTCCTTCGAGCATGTTCCCTTCATTGGAGCAGACCTTCCCTGCTGAACAGGGCAGGGTTAAGAAAAGAGGAGGAGAGGAGGAGGAGGAGGAGGAGGAGGGGTGAAGAGGAGGAGGAGGAGGAGGAGGAACTGGAGAAGGATGAGGTGGGCAGGAAGGTTTCGGTAAACCTAATTTTGTTCCTTTGATTTTTTGAAAAGCTGTGTGAGGACTTTCACCCCAACCAATTTGTAATTCCGTTTTGACTGAAATAGGAAGGGCAGAGATTTGGAATGTTTTAGATTTTTTTTTTTTGTATCACCTTAAGGCCCTTCTTCTTATTTGTCTTATTTTTCAAACTGGCATTGGAATATGAAATTTAGGCCACAGGCCAAAGGCTGGGACCTACGATGTCATTCAGGGTGAATTAAGAGTAAAGGAGGTTGTAAAGGCGTAACAGGAGGAAAACGTAGCAGTTGCACTATGCAACAATTGTTAGAAAAGGTTGGAAAATAAGATGGATGAAAGGAACTATGAACAGTACAAGGAATGGAAGGGTTGCAGCAAGAGACCGAAGGGACGCTGCAAGGAATCGTAAGTAATGCCTACAATGTGCTTCATGAGGTGCACTGATGGCACTAACACCCCCCCCCCCACCCCCCAACCTTTACGGGGTTGTCTTCTTTTTTACCGCGTGAGTGCGCTCGTTTCGAAAACTGGCGAATTGTATTACTAGTCTTTACGATAGGTATCGTAGATGTAAGTACATCAAAGGGCATGTGGAATTTCAATCAGGTTTTTACTTGGGAACGAAAGAGATCAATGGAAAGTAACATACCAAAAATGCATTGTAAAAACAAATGAAAATTTGTGTTATTTTCCCTGTGGTAATACGAGAGAAATCGGCGGTTTCAATATAAATTTCATTGAGAGAGAGAGAGAGAGAGAGAGAGAGAGAGAGAGAGAGAGAGAGAGAGAGAGGAGAGAGTAGGGGCGGGATGAAAATTGCTTTGAGCTGAGAGGACCTTTTCCCCAGACAAATGCCATTAACTTCTCATTAGAGCACAATTAAACCGACAGTCGTAGGATAACGAGACTCTTATTTCGGTCCCATTCATAACAGGAGGATAGACTCATACAATTGTATAAATCAGAGAGAAATCTTTTATACGTCAAATCTTCCTCCGCAAATGAAGAATGAAAGTTTAATCTATTTCGGATGTTGAAGAAAACAATATGTTTTTTGTGGGACTTTAAAAAGTTAGACGGTTTTTTTTCGGTAAGTTCAGAGGGTACATTACTGTGTATAACCTAACTACTGTATTTTGTTAATGAAAAGATTTTTTACGATACGGAAGGAAATTGACATTTAAAAGGAAAACAAGTATCTTTGGTTTCCAGAACGCATCTTATTTATAAGCCTGATTTTGTAAATAATGGAAATGCTGTGATATAAATGTAACGGAGGGGAATAGGAAATGGTTGAGTGAATTTCATGAAATTTAAGAGGCCAATCCCACCACTACACTGGAGTGCTTCCGGCTATACATCCCTTAAAATAAAGAAAATGGGGGAGTTGGATTTGTTGAACAGAGAGATTGAGAAATCCAGAAAATAAAAAAAGATTAAGGACAAGGGTCTAAAGGCGGAACTCGAACAAAACCTCGCAGTTACACCAAGAATCAAGAGACGAGAATGAAGTTAAAGTAAAAGGCTAAAAAAATGGATGCAGATGAGGGTCCAAGTGACGCTGCAAACACCCTTTAGTAATGCCTACAGTGCATCGCCTGAGGTGCATTGACGGTACTAACGCCTTACGTGGGAATACGTTAACAAACAAGTGAAAAATGGGCCGAAGTTTCTTCGGCGCAATCGAGTTTTCTGTACAGCCGCTACAGCGTATAATCAAGACCACCGAAAATAGATGTATCATTCGGTGGTCTCGGTATAATGCTGTACGAACCGTGGCCCATGTAACATTAACCACGGCTCGGTGGTGGCATATCCTATGCCGTTGCCAGAAGCATGATTATGGCTAAGTTTAACCTTAAATAGAAAGAAAACTACTGAGGCTAGAGGGCTGCAATTTGGTAGGTTTGATGATTGGAGGGTGGATGATCAACATACCAATTTGCAACCCTTTTGCCTGAGTAGTTTTTAAGACATGAGGGCGGACAGATAAAGTGCGGAAAAAAATTGCGGACAGAGTAAAGTGCGGACGGACAGACAAAGCCGGCACAATAGTTTTCTTTTACAGAAAACAAAAAAATATATACAGAAAACCTGCGTACAAAGGGATGTATGCATGAATTAATGCACTTATTCATGGTGTTCATACTTCAATTTTTATCTAATTCATTTTATTGCCCTCGATCTGATATCTGTCTGACATGATAAAATTCCCATCACATTTTGCGCATCCAAAACATGAAATTTTTAGCAAATTTGAATGGTAAAATTCCTAAGGAAGTAGCTCGTTACATTATTTGCTAATTATTTCTTCACATTTCTGTAAAACAGTGAACTGGACAATTATTCAGTGATAAACATTTCAACTATCATAATTTTTTAGGAAATAATACAGCGTAGTAAGCTTGAAGAAAGCATCGTTAAATAAAAAAAAACCTTTGCTTTCAACTAATCCTCTTTCTGAAAAATAGTCCTAGGACAGAGCAGCGAGATGTTTCTAGCTATAAATATTCTTCGAAATATTCTCGAAAACGAGTGTAAGTCTATGGAATTGAATATAGAATTTAGGCCAAAGGCCAAGCACTGGGACCTATGAGGTCATTCAGCGCTGAAACGAAAATTGACAGTAAAAGGTTTGAAAGGTGTAACAGGAGGAAAACGTCCCAGTTGCACTATGAATCAACTGTTAGGAGGCGGGGTGGGGGGGGGGGGGTGAGTAAGATGGAAGAAAGAAAATATGAAAACAGGTACAGTAAAAGGAACAAAAAAGGTTGCAGCTAGGGGCCGAAGGCACTCTGCAAAGAACCTTCAGTAATGCCTACAGTGCACCCCTCTACGGGGTGTGCGTGTTTATGACGAGTGGTCTGAAAATAGCCCAGAGAAGTGTTTCTCCCATACTGAAAGATTTTCCTGGAATCTTTCTTCATTAATCTAACTTCTGATTCCGCTGGTTGAAACTTCTAATGCCACTCTCTCTCTCTCTCTCTCTCTCTCTCTCTCTCTCTCTCTCTCTCTCTGTCTGTCTGTCTCTCTCTCTCTCTCTCTCTCGTTAAGAGTGAAGCTGCATCTCCCGAAAGTTTGCTGCGGATCGTTACATATAAAAATGGATTCTTTGGAAGTTTCTTGTATTGCTTCATGCTGAGAATTACACGGCATCGCTCGCTCCTTCTCTTCTCAGGGGTCTTTCTTTTTCTCTTTACAGAGAAATGTAAGAGATTTCGTTTAACTTTCGTAAGAAGTCTAGGATCCATAAGTGCCGAGAGTGTCTGTGAACTTTTTACTTATTTTTTTAAATTTTTTTTTTCATTTATTTATTTATTTATTTATTTATTTATTTATTTATTTATTTATTTATTTATTTATTTATTTATTTATTTATTTATTTATTTATTTATTTATTTATTATTATTTTTTCTTTTTGCATTTCGTACCAAATAGGTTGCTCTTTACTGCAAAGCTATAAATTTGTATTTTCAGAAGTATGCAGTTACCCTCTCTAACATGACAAACACTTTTACAATATTCAAAGTAATTAAAGATACCATGACCTTTGTAAACGTGTATGTAATTCCGTGAAAATAAAAATAATATTTCGTCCGCTATTATATTTGGCTATATACTTGGTTATAGCTAAATGAAAATTAAGCTTTTGGCTGTTCCTCCCATTCAGGCCATTTAAACTGACTTTTGCAACTCTTTGCCCTTCTTGCTGCCGGATACTATAACCATATTTGAATTAACATTAAACAATCCTTTTCCAAAGTTGGAAACCTCTAGTCCGTAACATTACCTGGATTACTAGCATCCATTCTGGAAAAAAAAACTTCCAACCTGCGAAAAATAATCATAAATCAACTGGCGACAAAGTTCAAAAAGATTTCTTTATTTCCAATTCATTCGGGGCTAAATCATTTACCCCGAACACATGCTAGACTGACATGTAATAATTTCTGTTGTATGTCGTAAACAAAGAACAAAAGAACTTTATCTCTTTAGTTTCAAATGATACCCTCTATCTTGACACAACATCCACAAAATCTGTCTTATAATATTTTTGAAAAGTAATAAAAAAAAAATATATAGAGTATCATGGTTGATGTGCAGTTTGCCTCATGTTTTTTTTCTCTATGACTATTTAGCAAAGAATACGAAAATGAACCCTACAAAATTTCAAAGAGTAATGTCTTACATTTTCTCATAAATTGAATTACAAGGAAGCCATAAGATTCCTTTTGCTGAATAGTATGTTATTCATTAAACGTTATATTTGATCTTCGGATTACTTCATCATATTCATGCAGTCATACGACCAATAATGCCCTCTTAATTTGTCATCCTGACACGATCTGGATATTGCTAATTACCACAAGCCTTAAATCCTTGGTTTGAATCTGAGTGGAAAATAAATAAACTCTATCTTCAAAGGTAGGATTCGAAAATGAATATACTCTATCTTCTATGGTAGGATTTAAAAATAAATAAAGTCTATCTTCAATGGTAGGATTCGAAAATAAATGAACTCTATCTTCAATGGTAGGATTCGAAAATAAATGAACTCTATCTACAATGGTAGGATTCGAAAATAAATGAACTCTATCTTCAGTGGTAGGATTCGAAAAGAAATAAAATCTATCTTCAATGGTAGGATTCGAAAAGAAATGAAATCTATCTTCAATGGTAGGATTCGAAAAGAAATAAACTCTGTCTTCAACGGTAGGATTAGAACCTACGATGCTACTTAGAATCTGACTTTGAGGGTTAGATTAAAATCTCTCTAATATCGGTTATAAGTTCGATCCCGCCGTGAAAGGTAGAAACTTCTTCAGCTAATTCCTGGACGGATTTAAGGCTCGTAGCAATAGGCTTATCCGCCCCTCCCCCCCAAAAAAGAAGAAAAAGTGAGGAAATCGAGAAATCATGGGTCCCTTGACGTTAATGAATGATATATGTGTGTTTATGATGTTCCGCATGAGATTTTTCTTTATGAGGAAAATGTCTCTAACATTCTTATTATTATTGCTGTTGTTTTTCCTACAGTCGTTGTAGGAACTTATAATCATTAGTAGAATAATTTTGTTAATGACGAATTTTTTGCGGTTTTCATTTTCCTCACTATAATCTCGATATTAAGAAAAATCATCTAAGAATATTTTAAAGAACACAACTAAATAATCCAAACCGACCAACCTTCCCAATTCATTCAGGCGTCGTAGGAATGAGGAAGACCTCTAGGCTTCATTCCCTCCTTCAGAGACTCGTAACGGCTTCCATCTGGCGGGGAAGAAGTTAAACGGGAATTTCTGAATCTAATTATCTCTGGTAATCTTTTTTTTTTTTTCCGGGGTAAGTTCTGGTGAGTGTCATCGAGACGTCCATTTTTATAATGATGGATTTTTTTATTTTTTTTTATTTTCCCATTTTCTGATGAATTAACAAAATTATAGTGCATTTTTTCTCATCTCTCTCTCTCTCTCTCTCTCTCTCTCTCTCTCTCTCTCTCTCTCTGTATGTTAATCCCTCTTTTCTTCATTTTCCCATTTTCTATTGAATTAACAAAATTATGGTGCTTTATTGCTCATCTCTCTCTCTCTCTCTCTCTCTCTCTCTCTCTCTCTCTCTCTCTCTCTGTGTATGTTCATCCCTCTATCTCTCTCTTTCAGTTCAGGAATATATCTCTGGATATTTTCATTCATTCCAAGATATTTATAGAACGTATATGTAAAATCCTATACTGGCTTTGGAACGGAATCGGTTTGCTCAGCAGCCCAGGTGCGCAAATCTCACGGTTGTCATCATATCCAAAAGGCTGGACAAAAATGGCTTGGTAGCTTATAAAGGGACGGGGGAGGAAAATGTTTTCACATCACCATATCTCGAAATATTTCGTTCATACAACGTTTGAGTTAAAAACATTCCAATTAGAACTTTCTCTCCATTCTCTTTCTCTCTCTTTCTTCCTTTCTCTCGAAACTGACTGTATCTGAAAAGTTCGTTTTTTTTTTTTTTTTAGAGGCTGTAAACAATAGCCAATTTACACATTGTGTTCCAGCATCCCTGGATGTCTTTTTCTTTATTCCTTTTTATTGTATCACTGACTAAAAAAACAGAAATAAAATTTTCTGGCTGAGAGCCATTGATAGAAACTCTTTGAAACACGTGACAGGGATTCTCAAAGGAAAATAATGAACAGGGAAAAGTGAAGCCAAAATTTGCACAAGGAAGGAATGTTTTGATCGTGTTTTCTCTCTCGTAGAACAGCTGAGTTAAGCAGAAGTATGGTTGCCAAAATTAACGATGCTATTTGTATTTTTTGATAAGAGTTCTTTATAAAAAAGAAAGGTAAGTACAGTGGTTTGGTGTACTATGAATTTTATACATTTCTAATCTTAGCAAGAGGAATTTGCCTAAACCTTTGATACTTGAGTTTAATTTTTTCCCTCTGTGGATTTCCACTTTCTGAACACCTGTAAAGCAGCGCAGAATCTAAATGATCGTCAGTGTACGTATTATAAAAAAATCTTCATAGTTAAAGATGGAAATTTTATAACATGCAACGCGGGTAGAGGAAGGAGAGAGAACACTCCCCCCTCGTCTGTAGTGGGAGACAGGGGGTTGGTTTTCACTTGTTTACGTTTTTATGTGGTTTTTGTGTGTATCTATGTGTATGGTATCCGCATGTATAAGTAATACACGTGGAAAACAACAGTCATTAATAAAAGGTAGTTAGTGTCGAGTGAAAGACACCCATCGCATAACCAGAAGAGGGTGGATTGGAATACAAACCTCCTGATTTAATTTTGGAGCTAATGGTTAACATCGAGACCAGAGAATCAGTGGCGAGTCGGCAAAATAAATTTCTTATCAATAATTTCTAAACAAAAAAG
The DNA here is from genome assembly GCF_040412425.1 of Macrobrachium rosenbergii. Classification (NCBI taxonomy): domain Eukaryota; kingdom Metazoa; phylum Arthropoda; class Malacostraca; order Decapoda; family Palaemonidae; genus Macrobrachium; species Macrobrachium rosenbergii. The sequence continues at coordinate 17,241,007 of NC_089758.1, forward strand.
GGGGGAATTTTTAGGCTCTTAATGGTGTGAAAATCGGATAATGGAAATAATGAAAGAATAAAATAAAAAAAAAGGTTTAAATAAGATACAGGATGATATAAGAATGGAAAATCAATCAGTTACCTGAGACAGCAAAAAAAGTCTACACACAAGCAAACTTCAGTATGTTAGTGACTTAAAATCAAGCCTTTAAATCAGGTATTATAAAAATAAAACCATAAAGCTCTAACGTAGTAGCAATTGATATTTTAAAACGAATGAAAATGTATGAAAAGTGAATATATTTCATCGCGAAATTCGGTTACTTAATAAGTGCTGCATTTTACATTTTTCATACATAATTTCCCTTAGTTTCTGCGGTGTAAAAGAGATATGCATAAATGGTTCTCAGATATTTGGTTTTCTACTGGAATGAGTGAATTTTACACATAAAATCTTCGATGGCGTTGTCATCTATTTATTGATTAATATATCCTTGAACTGAAGGCAGTCTGTAAACGTTATGACACAGAGAAACAAAGACCTAAAGAAACAATGTATCTAGAAAAGAAACACAACAATAGACATGTTACAGAGAAATATTAAATTTTGGAAAGGAGAGTCTAATCTAATGAGTACCCATTTCGTCGAAGTTACGATGATGATAACTTTCTCCAGACTTTCCGAAATGAAGTTTTGGATGTAAAATATTCTAAACTTCAACGGAAGGGTTTTTATTTATGTGTACTCGTACAAACGCTTATTTCTACTCTATGGCGAGGACGGTCACCCAAATATGTGAGCGTCTTCATGACCTCACATACGCTCACACACACACACATACACACACACATTATGTATGTATATATAATATATATATATATATATATATATATATATATATATATATATATATATATATATATACATATATATACACACATATATGTATGTATATATATATATATATATATATATATATATATATATATATATATATATATTATATATATCATAAGACAGGATATAATGCTTATATTTTACGTAACATCGTAACATTTTACACTTTATAACTTACCAATTTAGAAAGGTGTGGTTTGTACACTGATCTGCCCTTGGGCCAGCATGATGCCCAGAATCAGTGGGTTTTTGACGAGGGGTAGAATAGACCTTCTCTTTATCTCTGATGCTGCAACGCAATACAGAAAGACAACAATAACTCAGTGTTGCTTATCACGATGCATGTGGAACTTGCAAGCATGAAAGACTCTTCAGGACCTGAATTGCATAAGAACTGTGATTTTCATGGCAGACCAACAATATATATGTTAGATTTGTGAGATTTGTAGGTGATATTAATATAAAAAAAAAACTGGGGCAATAAATTTACTTATGCTATTAAATTTTTGAATCCCTTCTCACCACATTATGATATATCAATTTTAATCTGACGGACTGCTATGAAACCCGAAGGTGAAGTCTCCTGGAATGCTACATTTCTTTGCACAAGCTGAAAACCAACAGAGATATTTATAATTTTGACCATCGGAAACCAACGTGTGCAGTTGTAAAAGTTAAGTATACCTCAGTTTAACCAGACCACTGAGCTGATTAACAGCTCTCCTAGGGCTGGCCCGAACGATTAGATTTATTTCACGTGGCTAAGAACCAATTGGTTACCTAGCAACGGGACCTACAGCTTATTCTGGAATCCGAACCCCATTATAGCGAGAAATGAATTAATATCACCAGAAATAAATTCCTCTAATTCTTCATTTGCCGGCCGGAGAATCGAACTCGGGCCTAGCAGAGTGCTAGCGGAGAACTCTACCGACTCTCCCAACGTGTGCAGTTGTAAAATAGGTAGTAAGAGAGGAATGCAGCATGAGAAGACATTTGAATATTTGCCACTTACATTGAAGGAAAGTCAGAGGCACGAAATTAAGACATTAATATTTTATTTATGAGCTATTATGGCTATTACACTGCTTTGTCAGTTCAGCAGCTTCGTAGTTATGTTTAAGGAAAGCCAAATTGTTATGAGAGAAAAGTGTCGACAAAATCTAAGGCTCCTGTGAGGGTAGATTTCCAATTTGTCGGGCTTAATTGAAGGAGAAGGAAAACCTGCGACTCCCCTCCTCCCCAGCCCCCACCCCCGCTCTCTGTGCCACCAATTACCCCAACCCACACAATTTTCTTCCTAAGGAGACAAATTTAGATGCGGCTAAAGATCTGTTGTTCATATGTCGATTCAGCCTTGGGAAATATGGTAAAAAAAAAAAAAAAAAAAGTAAATTTGATTTGGTTCCTAGTGGTTTAAAAAAAATTATCAAAATATTATAAATTAATTCGCTTTCTAGAATACGGTTGCACCTGTAAACAATTATGTCCTTAAATCTTTCATAGATTAAAAAAAAAAATCTGTAGTTGTAACTCTATAGAGGAAAATAGAATAGAAAAGATGATACGAAGAGCACGTCCAGATTCAACAGCATATTACCAAAACGTCCAATACACCTTCAACGTTTAAAGGACAGATCACAGTAACGCGTGAAAAATGCTGTTTCCATCAAAGCGATGATTGGCTGTTGCAACTAAGCTTCCAGGACAGAGATAAATTTACGGAGTTTGTGATTGGCTGAATGAGAAACCACGTTCTAGTCCTTCTCATTTTATGGCTGAATGAGAATTAGGGCGACAGATCGCCGGGACGTGATGACCCCTTGTGATTGGAAATCGCGGAGGCAATTCTGAGGCCTAACCAAATATCCTCTTAAGTTGATGGCATTTGAAGGGTCGTTGTAGCAGAGAGTTCTTCTATTAAGATTTCTCTGATTTGATCGTCTTAAGGAAAAGGAAATTTCATCATTCCCAATAGATAAATAGGCCGATAGATAGACAGATAGATAGACAGATATGACGAAGAAAACGTTTTACGTTTCCTAATGATTAGGGGAGATAGGGATTGATAGCTGGACAGATATACATACATACACACACACACACACACACACACACACACACATATATATATATATATATATATATATATATATATATATATATATATATATATATATATATATATATATATATATATTAGGATGAAGAAAGTTTGCGTTACTTAAGAAATAGGATGAACACCGGAAATCTTGTCATATCCAAAAATACAAAAGAAGTTTTGATTTCTCGTTCGATTAAACTCAAGTTCGGTTACTATGGTGTAGAATGGAGACGTTGGTTTGAGT
>NC_089758.1:17249233-17339233 GCF_040412425.1 Macrobrachium rosenbergii
TTCACACACACACACACATATATGTATACATATATATATGTATGTATGTATGTATACATACATACACACACACACACACACACATATTATATATATATATATATATATATATATATATATATATATATATATATATATATATATATATATATATATATATATATAGAGAGAGAGAGAGAGAGAGAGAGAGAGAGAGAGAGAGAGAGAGAGAGAGAGAGAGAGAGAGAGAAGGATTTTGACAATATATAAGATAATATTTTTCCGGTGACGTACAGAACCACAAAATTTTCAAAATTCTCTCTCTCTCTCTCTCTCTCTCTCTCTCTCTCTCTCTCTCTCTCTCTCTCTCTCTTTTCTTATTCCCTTCACACCATTGAGTGGGTCTCTTGTCCTAGACTATCTCATAAAATAAATTTTTTTCGTCTATCTAATTAAAGTTTCCTACAGCCACTTTGCAAGCGAAAGGATTTCTCTTTCAGTAAGTTGCTCATTATACGAACTTTTCCGTCATTTTTAAATCAAAAGTTTCACCTCTTTACTTTGTTTTGTGCAATTTTTCCATCTAATACTTTCGAAGATAATGATTGATATAAAGGTATAACGACCCTAAAATAGTCAGTGTTCAAAACTGAAAGATTAATACGATTTGATTTTGCTAAGGGACCCTTCACTAAAAGTTATTAAACTCGAACACGTCTAAGTATTAAAAGTCTTATGAAGTGTTAGTGAGACCTTCAGATTATCTTTTTAAAATCTAATTGGATGTCATTCGCATACTGCGTATAGTTTTCGTCATCCACCTAAGAACGTATAGTGATCGTCATTCCTAGCAGACACGGGTTCGTTCAGTGTTTATGATTTTGACTACTATGCTTGGGAGAACAAGCTGTCAGCAATAGAGAGAAAGTAATTATTGACACCAGTACCGAAGCTGACTGGAGTATATAATAAGTTTGAAGACACACTGCCACATCGATCCAAATAATCACTACGAGAGATTAGTAACCCAGTGTGAAACCTGGGTTCATCTCTAAACGCAAAGCTAGCATTGGAAAAACTATCTTCTTTACCTGCCTTCAAAATTAAAAGGAGGGGAATCCACCGACAAATCTTGAAAACTGGTGGGCTAAGTATATGAAGTTAGGGGAATCAACTTCTCTAGGTTGCCGCGAAGTGATTTTTCCAGGAGTTTTTGATGATAAGAATAATAATCAGTTAATCAAAAAGAGGATCCATCAAGCGGGTTTTGAAATGAATTCGTCCAGAAATCAGACTCCTAGTGCCCTCCTGATGGACTCATGATCACTGTATGCTTGATGATGACAGATTCCAGAATCTTCTCTTTCATGTATGATATGACAAGATAGTTCATAGTGCTGTAAAAAAAAAAAAAACCGGCAGAAGCTTGTATCACAGCTGAATAAACTTGAATAAGAGAATTGTCGACAATTTACGATAATGAGAAATAAAAAGGTTTTCTGACTGAGGTGTGAAGTTTCGTTTTAGGTGTTTGCAACACAATGGAGCATTATTCTGCTATTAAAGCCTATCTGTCTTACCCTTTTCAGAGTTTATAAGAAAGGAACATGGCGTCTACAGTAAATTTTTTATTTATTCGCCTTATCGACAGCCTTCCCGATAAGAAGATATGGCGGGCAGCAAATTGCTGAGATGTATGCTGGTATTGCACCAGCCCCGGTTTTTTCCCCCCATGCCCCTAGGTTAGGTTAGGTTAGGCTGGGTTAGGTTGAGTTAGCTTAGCTCCAAAATCATAATTTGGACTTGGGAAACATAACGAGATTATTTTCAAGAAAATTCTTTGGTTAGTTTTTAAGATATGGCGTCCCGCTTTTTTCAGGGAAAGGTCTCGCTCGGTACTCGGTTACATCCCGAGAAAATGCGGCCGGGCAAAGTACCTGGGTCATACGAGGACCAAATCTAAACCTTGACGAGGACGATGGTCCCAGATATTCACGGGATCGTACCCTAACCCTTGGGAGACACAGACAATCTCAACTGAATTTATATTATGTTCTCTAACGATCAAAGTGTCTATGAAAGGCAATACGCCGTCTTTTCCACCTTTCAGTTTTGAGTTTCATATCTGGCACCTGCTAATTTTTAGTCCTTCCAGATTCATTGAAACCTCGCAAGATATTTTCTCATAATGTCAAGGCATTGAAACCTCGCAAGATATTTTCCCATAATGTCAAGGCACTATGAAAAAAGCTGAGCCGGATCATGTTTTGAAATAGAAGGACGACAGGTGGAAGTATCCAAGAGAAGTGGAACTTCCACATCCGATTAGCTTACTGTGAACTGGCTAGACGTCTGGAATGTTTCTTTATGACCGACGTACCACAGACGGAGTTGTCACACGCTTTACATTTTCGGACGTTCTAAGAAGGGAACATCTTTACCCTCAGTAATATCTGAATTTTTTTTTTTTTTTTGTGAATTTTCACGTCCGATAGACTGTTTTTTTTTTTCTCTCTAAACTTTTCGTAACACAAAAATTTATTTTAATATCCCTTTTACTATTTGTATTATTTTTGCGCTGTTAATTCAGAAATCATCACCTTTGTCAGAGTCACCTTTGCTACTTGTTTGGAGGTAGAATTAAGCGGCAAACTTATTTCAGAACTTAGAGGTTAGCTAAGATAGGCCCTGCGTACGTCATATCAGTGTTAGAGCACTGTAATAGTTGTGTCTGTCTGGACATTTTCCATTCTTTGTGAAGTTACTGTCTTTCATGCATTGCCATCTCACTGCAACGTCTGTCCTTACTTTGCTAAAATTAAATGTCTTACTCCTATCTGTCAAATCAAATAGTCGTCAAAAATGCATTGTAAGTCATTGTATCCGGTTGTATTCCCTTCGACTCAAAAATGTTAAATAAGTGCCTCAAAATTTCAGAGTTCTTGTTTAATTCAGTCTCACAGAATGGACATATAAAAAACAAGTAAAAAGTGCGCCGAAGTTTCTTTGGCGCAATCGAGTTTTCTATACAGCGTATAATGCTGTATGAAACTCTCAGCCACGGCCCATGAAACTCTCAGCCGCTGCCCATGAAACTTTCAGTCACGGCCCGGTGGTGGCCTGTGTTGTTGCGGTACCAGACACACGATAATGGCTAACTATAACCTTAAATTAAATTGAAACTACCAAGGCTAGAGGGCTGTAATTTGGCATGCTTGATGATTGGAGTTTTTAAGGTTTGAGGGCGGACGGACAGACGAAATGCCATCTCAATAGTTTTCTTTTACAGGAAACTAGAAAAAAAAAATGTGGCATGAAGTAGCCAAACTTAACCAGTCACAACGTAGCATCTCGCAATAAGCACTCTTCGTGGATTAGATTCACCCCAGTTTATTTTTGTCTTGCTTTGCAGGAATCTATTTCACTCACTTTCTCGTTGGCAAAGCTAAGCTTCATATTTATGCTGTGGCGAAGTCAGACCGTAGAAATCTCCTCACAGAATAGAGAGTCTTCATTTGGGAGATTAAGTGTTGCTCATGACAATGTCAATTCATTTGTGCTGAAACGCTTCGCTCTTGCAATGTTTGGAGAGTCAGATTGGTGACTGTGGCCTTCAGAAGCTTGTTTGTCTTCAGTATGGTTATGTGTCGTATCGCAGATGATTTATTAATACCTCTGTATTTGTTTTATAGTAGCGTGCTAGACGAAACTCGAGTAATCTGAATGCAAAAGTAATGAGACAAAATTCTTAGTCCCAAGGACTTTGTCAAACCAGCACTCGCATGTTATTCTTATTCATGTTGTTAATTTATTCATGTCACCCATTTATGCCTGATGCCGCCATGGAATGATTTTTGTGGACAAATTCGGTACTCTGTGTTTTAAGATACTTACTTTATAGGGCTCAATTTCGTGTGCGAAGTTTGTTTTTTCTGCGTTATTATTTTTTCAGTGTCTGAAAATGCAAAGAATTTGCATATAATTTTAGATTCTTGTTGAGAGAAAGAGTAATTCAAGCTTTATGAGCATTACACTTGTTTTGTAAATTTTACACAGCGTATTTTAAGATATAAGGGAATAAGTTCATTTTGTATTGCACTTTCCATACTGGCTCTGAGGAGTGCATATCATCTATATGAGCAGTGTACACAGTACAGTGCCATAAGTCTTTAGTGTGTTAGGGTATTTGGCAAAACATTTCGCTGCCTGACATTAACATGAATTCTGTCTAGTTACACAAACCACGAGTTTTATCAATATAAAGCGATAGAGAATATTCAGAGCTTCAAAATGATGGTTTATCCTAACGCCAAGAGAGACAAGGTCTACCCAGTTGGGTGGAGTCGCCTCCCACCTAGGGTAACTACATAGGCGATGACGTATCTTAGAGGTACCTGCTCATTACGGCAATTCGCCTGCTGACGCAATAAGGAGGTAGACAAGCTCCGCCTACATAGGGGGATTTTGGGGCGAAGTGAGCAGACCTTCTCTTTCTCTTGGCATTGGTTTATCCATCATTCTACCTCACCAAGAGACGAAAGATTTATGGTACTAGTCAATAGATCAGTAATCTCATGACTATACAGAATTTTCGTGGTTTCTTTATTGGTATCACTTAGTACTTCTGGTAATGACCTGTAGTTTTAAAAGATGGTGTGATTATAACACTTAGTAAAGAATAAAATTTATTCCCAACACTGCGTGTGTTACGTTCCACTTCAGATCAATCTTCTCTCTTTACCTTGTATCGTAAGTCGAGGAAGTGGTCTAACAGGGGTTCTCTTCCTTAGAACGGCTCCTCGCTTCCAGCTAATGCTAAATGAATTCCCGTGAACCGGAACGCTATATTCTCCTGTGTGAGGCGAATGATAATAGATGGTGGGATTGCCTTCTCTCTGTCTGCCCGGTGTCTCTCTCGCTCCTTGGTTAATGTACACAGTTGCTCTCAGCAAATGATACAGAATCCTGTGCAGATCCGAAAGAACTGCGTGTAATTTTGATAGCCACAGCAATAAAGACACACCATTCATGCAGCGAAATTTTCATTTACGAAAATAAATAAAATAAAAGCAACAGCAAATGGAAAATACGATAGCTGGGGGGAATATGGAAGTGACTGAGGAACCCATTTCATGAAAAGTGTCCCGGGATAAATAGTAAAAGCAAATATAGAGAAAGCAAATGCATTGTTTGTCAAGCGATTAGTCTGCAGGAAAAGTTCAGGCACGCCACACCCAGCCCTTTATGTAATGAGAGGTTTATATTTTACATGTAATATATGCAGAAAATAAACCTACAGAATCTGTCTACCGGACTGCAAATTCCTGAGATGTATGCTAGTATTGCTCCAGCCCCCTTTTTATTTGCCACGCCCCTAGGTTAGTTTAAGTTAGGTTAGGTTAGGTTGGTGAGTTTGGGTGTGGGAAATATAATGAGATTATTTCCAAGAAAACTTTATGGTTAGTTTCTAAGATATGGCGTCCGGCTTTTTTCAGGGAAAGGTCCCGTTACTCGGTAACATCTCAGGAAAATGCTACCGGATTTAACACCTCTTGCTTTTGTTGTTTAAAAGTAGGGGGCAGAGGAACCACAAACTTGAGAAATAATATGTGACTCATTACGAAGGTCAAATAATCCTGAAGATGGGTGAAGAGGAACGGGTTCCAGTGACTAATCACTATTCAAATTGTCATTGCAAAGTCATGCACTAGGCTCCTGTAGAGGCACGGTTTATAATTCATGCCGCGGATGTAGCCATTATCACAGATACATAGATCTAAATGTGTATCATTTAAATGGAGCATGGCGTTTTAGTTTCAGACGGACGCTCTAAAAATGTAAATGGAGAAATTATTATTATGAATGAAAGGAAACGGGCGGATAATTGAAGTAAATGATAAAAGAAAGTGTTTGCAGGAAACAAACTTATATAAGTAGACTTATCCTAGTATCTACACGCTAATTATATATCTAGCTGTCATCTAAAAAGAAAAGTAACAATACGTTTTAAGACGGAAGGTCAGAAGGAAATGGTTTCATTATAATTTGACGCAGATGATTACAGTTTCACTATTAGTAGAACAAACTACTATAGTTTTATTAAGAGTCATCTTCTACATAACAGTGGGAAAATTCCCTAAATTGGATGTTTATCATGGTTTTGATAATTTGGTGACGAAAGGCATGTATTACCCACATCTAGGTTTAATTCTTCAAGGAATTAAGAAATTTCCTGCACTACGACACTATACTTAAAAGACAAAATTTACAATAGCGAAAAGGCAGAATCTCTAAAAGCTGAACACTCTTATTCCGAGCAGCAGTTGGCAATAACGATAGAACATTAACAAAGACTAATATCTTTTATATAAAATGAATTATTCAGGATTTGAATCCGGAACAATTTTCTTCAGAGGAAATAAGAGTAATTAGTACTAGATATCTTGCTTTTAAAAATTAGATTAGAGTAAAAAAAATTCCTTACTGAATTATATAGGGCATACACTGTATCAGCATCAATAAAAATCATAGGAAACGCCCTATCAGTATTTAGTGTCCTTTACGTATGTTTAATTTTACGATGTAAATAACGTAAACTAAATGTAAGTGTGCGAGAAATGCCAGCTAATTTCAAATAAAAATCTGGAATATCTTTGCAAGTTTATTCAGATTGATATGATATATATATATATATATATATATATATATATATATATATATATATATATATATATATATATGTATGTATATATATGTATATATATACATACATACACACACACATATATATATATATATATACATATATATATATATATATATATATATATATATATATATATATATATATATATATATATATATATATTTATATGTGTGTGTAAAGCTGAATCACGAAAATATGGAACGTGATGAATATATAAATTAAGACAATACCACGAAGGAAAGTGAAACAATGGAGTGGTGCTAGGCCTTTCGACTTACTGTCCTTTGCTAAGTGAAGGACAGTAAGTCGAAAACTAAGCACCACCCATTGTTTCACTTTCCCTAAATATATTGCCTTTATTATATATATATATATATATATATATATATATATATATATATATATATATATATATATATATATATATATATATATATATATATATATATGTGTGTGTGTGTGTGTGTGTGTGTGTGTGTGTGTGTATAAAGAGAGAGAGAGAGAGACTGGCCATTTATACAACACGTGCCAGTGCTGCAGTGAATCATACGCACAAAAGACTCCATCTCGATTTCAGTGAATCAATAAAAGCTGCACGAAATACAACGAGTCAGGCGAAGATAAGTGAGAAATATTCTCGGAGATCATCAGACCCTCTCTCTCTCTCTCTCTCTCTCTCTCTCTCTCTCTCTCTCTATTGTCAGTAGGGTCGCCTTCGCGGAGATAGAAGGACCTTCAAAGCAGAACAATTAAAGAGAGAAAGGAAATAAAACCGCAACCGAAGTGAGAAGTGTTTAAAGAGAAAGTGGACAAAGATGCCTTCTTGTGTGTTTTGCCGAGGGAAGGAAAACTTAGACCGATAGTTATGTGGCACAGCAGCTGATCTGTGAAAGTCCCTGAGTGATACGTATGTAAATATGTGGCCAGCGAAGAATATTGTCCTTGAAGTTATGAAAAACCTCCTTGAAAAGAGGCGACGAGGGGGGAAAAAAAAAGTAATAAGCCAAGATCCGTCATTCTAAACTTGCCGTGTTGTCATGCGATGAAGAACGTCCCCCAACAATGATCTCAGGTTGAATATCCGAAAAATAGCGGTGAAAATATGCCTTGGCACTACTCTAGCCAAACAGAGGGGCTTCGATCGATACCATTGCAGTGCCGGCGACTCCCTTCTCCACTGACAAGCGGTCACCTCGCTAAGATCGAACAAAATCCGAATGTGAGTTCATCCAGAGGAAAACTGAAGGCTAAAGCGTAAATACCAGTTCCTGGAAGTGTAGTGGCAGTGATAATAAGAGGCTAAGAGGCAGTAGAACACTGGGAACGACAGGGAAGGCAGCCAACATCCAGGAACGTACCCTGGATCCTTCAAGCCACCGCTTGCTGTAAAAACACGTGCGTTATGGTCCCTAGTGCTGCCATCTCTCGGAGAATTACAGGACTTGTTGTGTTTACAAATAACAGTGGAAGTGTTGGGAGTGCTTTGTGAATGAACTTTCATTTTGTCTGCTGTAATGTGGCGTTTAAAGACATCGAGATGCAAAAACTGCAGAGGTGACTGCTTGACTGCATGAACTCTTTCGTACAGGCAAGGCACGAGTATCTTCCTTGAGAATGCACACACACACCCACATACACACACACACACTCACACGCCCAAACTCACTCACACACCCACATCAACCCAAACACACACACATACACATACACACTCCCACACGCACACACACAACCACACCAGCACACACACACGCATATATATATATGTATATATGTGTGTGTGTGTGTGTGTGTGTGTGTGTGTAAGTAACACCGAAATATTAGGTGCTAAAGGCACTTTCATATATATCATAGGTCCAGATGCATGTTGGCAACAAGGCACAGTTTCAGTTGTCAGCAATCAATTTTCTTTGGGCCACCTAAGTTAGGCCACCTGATCCTACACTGGTCTTTTATGTTTGTGTGCGTGTGTGTATGCGTGTATAAGTATGTTATTTTACTAGTGATAATATGTCATCAAAGTTTTCGATTCTGCACATATATCCTTCCAGTAGTATATATATATATATATATATATATATATATATATATATATATATATATATATATATATATATATATATATATATATAATGTGTGTGTGTGTGTGTGTATACATTATATGATATATATACGTGTGTGTGCGTGTGCGCGTGTACTTAGGGGCACTTGTTATATGCCTGAGCATTTAAAAAGTAAATATAAAGAAAAAGAAAAGTGAAGTAACATGTAATATATTTCATATTAACGTGTCGATATTGGAATAGAATGGAATGTAAAATTTAAGCCCAAGGCCAGGCGCTGGTACCTTTGAGATCATTCAGCGCCGAAAGGAAAACTGAGAAAGGTGTAACAGGAGGAAAACCTTGCAGTTGCACTCTGAATCATTTGTTAGGAGAGGGTGGAAAGTAAGATGGAAGAAAGAGCATACATATGAATGGATGTACAGCAAAAGGGATGGAAGGGACGTTGCAAAGAACCTTAAGTAATGCGTACAGTGCACCGCGTGAGGTGCACTGACGGCACTCTACCCTTAACTGTCGACATTGCCCAGGTAATGAACGAAATTAATGTCATATATTGTATTATGTGATTTTTCAACTTCCACACATCTTGTCTTTAAACTGTTTCCATTCAGATTTCCTAACGTTCCTGATACTACGAAAACACAAAAACGATTGTGATAAAGAGATGATGGTGTGAAAACCTAAAGTCTTCTGATTGTAGTTCCTGACATGATATTGTTCACAGCGACCTCTTAGAATTTTTTTCCTTTTTCAAATTAAATGCTTCTACACATGTTCTGATATTAAAACCATCGTATTTATTTGACTCACTATGCATAGGCCCACCTCGACCCTGCAAAAAAAAAAAAAAACTAGTGAAATGAAGAAACGAGGGCTAGACTTGTTAAAACGAGTGATCTTGATATCATTCTTTCTATAAAAATATCTAGATCAGACATTTTCTCTGTTCTGTCATCCACCAATGGAAGGGAACGTTGCGCCTGAGACATAATATCTCCTTTATTGGTCTTTCCTCGTTCCTTTATTATTATTCTGCGTCACTATCCTCCGTGAACCCCAGATGTTTTAGTCAGAACACACACACACACACACACACACTCACACACACACACACACACACACACACATATATATATATATATATATATATATATATATATATATATATATATATATATATATATATATATATATATATATATATATATATATATATATATGTGTGTGTGTGTGTGTATATATATGTATGTATATATAAATATACATGTTATATAACATTGGCTTTCTTGTAGGTACCACTCCTAAAAACCTAATGAAAACAACAAGGATAAGACAATTTGTGGTGAGAAAAGAGAATTTTTTTTTCGATTTACTTTGGGTAAGTTAATGGACAGTTGTTCTACCCGTATCAGTTAGTTTATTGATTATTCTCAGTAATATTCTGTTTCATAAGAGAAAAATAAAAGGGATTTTTTCCTCGTTGCTCACGTGCTATTGGAACTCAAAAAAAAGTTTATTTTTGAAGTTCAAAAAGAGAGAGAGCATGAAAGTTGGACATGGCTCACTAAAAATCCCTTTGTGGGAGTTATGGGTTAAAATGATGATAGTGTATTTTTGAAAATTGCAAACGTGCGGCTGATGGATGTTTATGTCAAATTAGCTATCCCTGCAAAGGTTGTTTTTTTTACTGATTCTATCTCTCTCTCTCTCTCTCTCTCTCTCTCTCTCTCTCTCTCTCTCTCTCTGTCTCTCTCTCTCTCCCCCCTTTAATCACACATACATATATGCACATGTATATACATACATGAATACATACACACATATATTATTATACATTTTTATGTGTGTATATATACGTATACTGTATATACTTAAATTACACATTTAACACCAAGAAATGAGAAACTGGGTATAAATCCTCACAGGATTCAATTTATATCCAAGCAATTCTAATAGGGCTTCTAATATATACTGTATATATATATATATATATATATATATATATATATATATATATATATATATATATATATATATATATATATATATATATATGTCTATATATATATTGTATATGTGTGTGCGTGTTTATACATATACATACACACACACACACACACACACACACACACACATATATATATATATATATATATATATATATATATATATATATATATATATATATATATATATAGGTGAGAGAGAGAGAAAACTTAATTATCCACAATTTTCCAGGTGACGAATGGGAGAAGTCTTTTTCTGCGTTCCATTCATAGATGGATCAGATCTGTTTGACTGCATTTCCAATTCGTCCATAGAAGAAGATGCAAGAGAAAGAGGTGAGATGCGACCCAGAGCGAGGCTGCGGAGGTACGCCCGGAGGTCAAATATTTCCTCCGGGTTATGTGCTCAGATAGTCCTCATGAGGAGGCCGGGAGCTTTCGCCTTTTTATTCTTTCTCTGTTGCCTATTAGCTTACATACCTATAGAGATAATGTGGCCCACTTTCCGGACGCCCGTTGAGAAATACAACGCCGAGAAGCGCCTCCAGAACTTCGACTTCTACGAAGAACTGCCCAGTGACGTCACGGAGTACAAGCGGAGGCCCTACTTCGAAAACTTCCTCAGGAAACTGAAGCGAATGGTCGAACGTTTAGCGTTCTCTTCGACGTCGGCCTACGATAACAAGGACGTTAAGATCATCCTCTTTTGGACGTCGTGGTTCCAGAAGCCTTGGTGGGTTCGCTACGGAGGGGGGCTGGATCTGGTAGGGGCGAGATGCCCCGAAACTAGATGTTTCTTTACCCACGACAAGAGCAAGCTTAAGGATGCTGCAGCGGTTCTCTTCCAGGTAAAGCTTTAACTTTATCTCTTTTTTCTTTACTTTTTTTTAATATTGTACATTGATTAATCTTTACACTGCGTAATCTTCCATCATTAAGCTCTGAATATCGTGCCTTTTGCAGAGTTTAATTTCCTTTGATTTACAATTCTTTTGATTAATAGTTCTGGTGTCGATTGTGAAATGGTCATAATATTCATTTCATTAAACGCCTAGTCAAAAATGTTATACATCCTCGTGTTCCAAAACATTAACCTTAGTTAATTATTCTGCTCATTTTGACTGTTCATAACATTACACCATGTCTGCATAAAATCTATATTTCTATTTCGTTTAGCATCACCCTCCCTATAACTATCAGATATCTTAAAATCAGCTGGCAAGTATAATGCGTTTGTCACTTATGCTTTATATTTTCACACACAAAATTCATATAAATAGTTAACTTTGTCTAATTTTTAAAAAGCGAATTTATTTTATTTTTTTTTTTACGTATCGTTTTGCTATTTTGGAACAGATTTAAGATTTCTCGACTTGTTTTCATGATGTTTATGTCTTTCATTGTTCCTCAATAGTTTGAAATGAAGTAATGAATACCAATTTTGAAGACAGTTTATGTAAACAATGGCGCAATTCTGTAATTGCTGTTTTGTCACTTTAAAATTTAGAGCTAACTGAGGTATGCTACCTTGTTCACAAATAACTTTAAGGGACCATCCGAAATTTTAATGCACGTTTTTAGATTATTAAAATACCATCCATCAATAAGTGTGGTGACTTAGTAGCATATGGCTGAATATACTACTGCTTAAACGTTCAGTTTGAATGAAATAAATAAAGTATAATCCACAGCTTCAAGACTTCACGACTCATCATCTCAGACTGAAGAGAAGGCGTGATGTTTTGAAGCTGTCTGTGAATTGTATTCTATTTCTCAAAACTGGGGTCTGGTCGTTTTTCTTGTATTTCGATACTAGTATTAATCTTGATATGGCATCAAACAACGATCTACTTGACGTTTCTGTGGATCCTTAGTGGTTTACCGGATCCCTTTTTCCTTCAAGATAATATAATGAGAAGTACTGTGTCCTTGTATTTAGTGTTAGTGGAAATTCATTACCGATTTCTTTGTGTCATCGTCACTCAATTGCGTTTGCTTGGGGCATTATGCGATGATTCATGGCGACCTTCGGAAATTCTAGTGCAACAAAATTCAGAAAAGTTAAATTTATTTTAGCAACACCATTTGGTATTCTGTGATCCTTCTGTTAAGCCCAGGTTAATTTACACTAAGATATAGACGACTTCATATACAGCCAGCTCTCTGTTGCTTAGTAATTAACAAAACTGAAAATCCATGATAATAGTTCATAATCAACATCTGTGTAGGAAACTGGAATGAATACTTCGGTTAAAATTCTCTTGAAAAGTTCATAACCGAGAACACTGTCGAACTTGAAACATTACTAATTTGATAAGCAGATATCAGGCATTAGGTTATCATAAAAAAATGTTTGGAATTTATACTGGTAAAATCTGTCCGTTTCAGAATAATTTTGAAACTCAGTTTTTAGCTTAAAAACAGTTTCAAAAAAGTTTCCTTTGTCTTAGCCACTAGGAAAAGCAAGGGAAACCAAAGAGATGTTTGTTGCAAAATTAAAATAAACATCATGAAACCACAATTCCTGAGGAAAATGACTGATAAATTCACTGCTAAAAAAATATTCTTCTTTCCATGGTGAGAGAGACTTCAAAAGTAGTTTTCCATCTGTTTATAAACCTGATGTGCGTATGATATGATACGCAGTCTGAGACATTCATATGCGTCTAAAACGTCTTGCAGTTTGAAATATTGATGTACACCCACGGTGCCTCATGAATGACTTCTCGTCAGATGATCGACGATAAAAGCTGGTTTCAGCTCCACCAGGAATGGTTATAGCCTAAGTTAAACGTCTGTACTATCAGGAGTGATAACTTCGACCAGCGGGATCAGTCCTAATGATGAAAGTTTTGCCGATCGTAAATCTCCGATGAGCATTCTTGCTCGCGAGCAGCGGATAATATAAATATTATGGCTCTGATAGTTATGTCTTCAAATGCTTTAATATGTATTTCATAGGTGCTATTATTTTACCGTACATTTAAGCATTTCAGCGAATCTCATTATAGTGGACTAGTTGATCAAAACATTATTGTATGGTCTGAATCTTTTAAATGACTTCAGAATCATATGCCAAAGTATGGAAAGTACACTGACATATATATATATATATATATATATATATATATATATATATATATATATATATATATATATATATATATATATATATATATATATATATATATATATATATATATATATATATATACATATAATTATACATGTATATGTATATACTGTATGTGTACTCGTATGTCCAAGGGCACTATAGTGGGCAGGGGAAGGGCACAGGAATCCTCACAGATTTTGTATATACAATTATTATTATTTTTAGTCAACGTTTCTAGACTCTTGGTCACATCATCAGGACATCTAAAATTATAAAATTTTCAATAGTATTTAGTATGTATAACTAAAAATAAACAGATGCACAAGCGATAACAATTAAAACTGGAAAAGCACTTAAACAATCAGTTGCACTTAAACACATTAACACATTCTAAAACGTAAAAAAGGAGAATTTAAGATGAACTCAAATGAAAACTAGTAAAAAATACACTGAAGTTTCTTCGGCGCAATCGAGTTTTCTGTACAGCGTATAATCAAAGCCACCAAAAATAATTCTGTATAAACCGCGGCCCATGAAACTATCAGCCGGCCATGGTGGCCTGTGTTGTTGAGTTGCCATAAGCACGATTATGGCTAACTTTAACTTCAAATAAAATAAAAACTACCGATGCTAGAGGGCTGCAATTTGGTATGTTTGATGATTAGGAGGTGGATGATCAACATAATAATTTGCAGCCTTCTAGCCTCAGTAGTCTTTAAGATCTGTGGGCGGAAAGAAAAAGTGCGGATACAGACAAAGCCGGCACAATAGTTGTCTTTTCAGAAAACGAAAACATATTTCAGATAAAAGGAGAAAATTAACGAGCAGAACATAAGAGAAAAACAACGAGAAGACGGATAAATGACAACAAACAGTCAAGTTATGCTACGGACTTAGCGTAGGTACTCTTCTCTTGATGTTGAGGTTTGCCAACTAGGCAGTGCCCCAGGTTCCTTGGCTTGGCCTATGATCATATTTTATTGGTGTCTTACAACATTTAGCACGGTGTCTTATATGTTTGTCCGTATTCTTTCCCTGCGTTGGCATATGGTTTTCAAGGAAAACTTGGTTATTATACTATATATATATATATATATATATATATATATATATATATATATATATATATATATGTATGTATGTATGTATGTATGTATGATGTATATATACACATCATATTATGCCCTCTACATGGTTCGCATCCTGGGAACTTGTTCTACTTCCCCTAATTCAAGCGTCACACTAAAATCGGGCAGTTGCCAATAGTTTCTCGAAGCACTTCAATGTATTACCGAGAGCCTGACTAAAACTTCTCAGACTTATGGGCCAAGTATTCGGCCTAGCACACGACGCCTCACTCAGAATTCAGCTCACCGGAGTGTTTCATTTCTTCGACGTTATTGTCATTCCCAAAACTTAGGACACGGAACGCTGAATTTCGTGACGAGGGCCAAAATGGCATTCCTCTGATTGGAGAGGGGGGGGGGGGTGCGTGGGTTAAGGTAGGGATGAGCTGGGGATGTTAGGGGGAATCGGGAGAAAATACTTAGAAAAGGTGTCCCCCAAGTTGGAGTGCCCAAGTTCGACTGAAGGCGTTGACGATGTATCTTTGGGGGTCAAAACTCGAAAGGAATTGCCACAGTTTGGAGAATACCCTTTGACTG
The DNA here is from genome assembly GCF_040412425.1 of Macrobrachium rosenbergii. Lineage (NCBI taxonomy): Eukaryota > Metazoa > Arthropoda > Malacostraca > Decapoda > Palaemonidae > Macrobrachium > Macrobrachium rosenbergii. Next base: position 17,264,770 of record NC_089758.1, read on the forward strand.
ACAAAACTCGAAAGGAAGTTTGACTCTCCGGATTACCGCAGTTTGGAGAATACCCTTTGATTGACTTCCTTTTCCTGTTCTTCAGGTTTGCTCATTTATCTTTTGTACTGTATCTTCTTAAGTACTTCATAAAAAAAATTCACCCTCTGTTAATTTATTTGCCTCATATTATATCATCTAATTAACCGTTGATGTCCATATGTTAACGTTTCTTGTGATGGCATCTGGTGAGTGCGCGTTCTCGTTGTATGGGAGAATAATAAGTAGACTTCTATTACTTTTATGAAAGGGAATAACTGCTAGAAAAAATACAATCTAAGCGTAGCTCTCTCTCAGATGGGATAAACTGCAAACATTTGCATTGTCTGTGGACTTCTCTTGGGAAACAAAGTACTCTTTGTACATAGCGAATGAAAGAATTTCCAGGAAGTAGGAATGCAATTCTAGTTCATTATTTCTAGGTATTAGAATCTTGCACATATAATTTTTCGTCCTATATCGGTAGACTCTTATAATACCTTAAAATATTTTCTTTGATCTTTTAACCAATACTAAAAGATTAAATACTCTTTGTGTTTCCACAGACCTTATCCTCTAAACCATCGTTATTTCATATTTACCATTTTTAGTTTTCTGCAAGAGAAAACTCTTGTGCCAGCTCTGTCTGACCGTCCGCACTTTTTCTGTCCGCCCTCAGACCTTATAAACTGCTGAGGCTAGAGGGCTGCAAATTGGTATGTTGGTCATCCACCCTTCATTCATCAAACATACCAAATTGCAGCCCTCTAACCTCAGTAGTTTTTATTTCATTTAAGGTTAAAGTTAACCATGATCATGCGTCTGGCAACGCCATAGGACAGGCCACCACCGTGCCGTGGCTGAAAGTTTCATGGGCCGCGACTCATACAGCATTACACAGAAAACTCGATTGCGCCGAAGAAACTTCAGCGCATAGTTTACTTGTTATCACTTACAAATAATAAACCTCACAAACCAAAGACCACTTCATTTTCCATTTATTGCAAAGACTCAAGAAGATGTAACAGAATCTTTCAAGAGACCAGTTTTACACCAGTCTAGTCACTTTTCCATTTATACATTCTTAGTTAACATCTAAACACAATATCTCCAACACTCTTCGCGTCACATCTGTATCTAACCTTTCATAAATCATTTTATGACACATGGTGCTTTTCCTTATAATGTCAAACGATTGCTCTAGGAGAAATAATTGAGCCAGTCCTCTTTGTTAAGCTACCAAAGTCAATAAGCCATGGAAACTCACAGGTTCGTCTGTCAAAAGGATAAAGGTTAAAATAGAATTTGTATTGAAGGACTCTCATTCCTTCACACAACTCCTACTCAAGGATACATACAAACTTACGAACACCAATATATATACATATATATATATATATATATATATATATATATATATATATATATATATATATATATATATATATATATATATATATATATATATATATATATACTGTATATATATGTGTATATATATATGTATATATATATATATATATATATATATATATATTTATATATAAATATATATATATATATATATATATATATATATATATATATATATATATATATATATATATATATATATATATATATATATATATATATATAAAAAACAAGACCAGCTATATTCGAATGAAATTGTCTGTCAGTTGTTTATTTGCCTACACACACACACACACCACACACACACACACACACACACACACACACACATATATATATATATATATATATATATATATATATATATATATATATATATATATATATATATATGTATATGTATATTGGAACTAACAAACGCATGAGCATGTGTCTCACAGATATAAATTTCTGACTCACATCTGGACCGAACCCTGGTCTTTCAAACGAAACACCAGGTTTCCAATTTCTTTTATGACTTGTGTTGGTCAACTGGTAGCAGCCTGTCCTTTTATTCGAGAGACTGGGGTTCGAGTCCGCAGTGAGTCAGAAATTTATTTCTGTGGAATACATGCTTATGTGTTCATTAGTTCCATCTTATCCATCCTGGAAGGGTAATCCTTATGAAATGTTACCAACTGACTCGCTGCCGGGTCGGGAAGTAGCCCAAAATTCGCTGGTACGTTAGGCGGAAGCCTGCCCAGGAAAACCCTTAGGTACAGAAGTACTTAGGTTCCAACTTTTATGACTTGTGTGGGTCAATTGCTAGGGCCCTAGCCTTCCATTTGAAAGACTGGGGTCTGATCCTACATGAGTCAGAAATATATATATAGGCTATATATATATATATATATATATATATATATATATATATATATATATATATATATATATATATATATATATAACCTACAAATGTCGTGTAATACCCAAATTGCTCTACCTCGGGAACATCTTAAATGGTTTTAAACGTCGACTGGAAGTCGCTGGTCGGTACTGTCGGGTGTTCGAGTCACTTAGGTACCCAACCGTTTATCACTTATAATTCCTCTTTGGCGATATTCTCGAAGTAGCGTAAGCTGGATTTTAAACTGTATTTGTAGCTTAATGTTTGTATATAAAATGTCACGGTAATGAGATAAAAACTTCATATATATATATATATATATAGTGAGGATTGAGAGGGGTTCTATCAACCGGTAGACATCAGCAGGTTAGGGTGAAGGATCATTCCATTATTCCTTTTCAAGGTACTTTATTGTTGCTGCGACGTTTCAGGACTAAAGTCCCATTTTCAAGCTATAAAAATAGAAGTTAAAAGTTAAAATAAAAACTCAGGCTAAAATTACTCCTCCCTATCCTTTGTACTTTACTTTTACATTTGTATATATGTATAAATTTTTTTTTTTTTACTTAATTTTAGCCCGAGTTTTTATTTTAACTTTTAACTTCTATTTTTATAGCTTGAAAATGGGACTTTAGTCCTGAAACGTCGCAGCAACAATAAAGTACCTTGAAAAGGAATAATGGAATGATCCTTCACCCTAACCTGCTGATATATATATATATATATATATATATATATATATATATATATATATATATATATATATATATATATATATATATATATATATATATATATATATATATATATATATATATATATATATATATATATATATATATATATATATATATATATATATATATATATATATATATATATATATATATATATATATATATATATATATATATATATATATATATATATATATATATATATATATATATATATATATACACATATATATATATATATATATATATAAAGTACATGTGTGTGTGTATGTATGTATGTATGTATACAGCATATATGTATAAAGTTAAAATTTTTAAATCCTTCCTATTTCTGTACAGAGCCAGCGTGTATTCCATGAAAAACTTCCACGAACGAGAAGTCACCACCAGAGATGGGTCTGGGTTCACGTAGAGCCTCCAACAACATCACAGAAGGCTCTTGCAACTCTTTCTCCTTTTGGGGTAAACGCATTGTACAGTATTATTACTTATTAGGAAGGAGACCTTCTCTAAGAGTAGTATCATTGAATATAATTAACTGTTTCTACGTCATTTAATTTGGATAGTGTCTTTGATATACAAGTGTCCTATAATTTCTCCTCATCAGCGTACAGCTGACATATCAGGTTTTCTAAGGTCATGAATATTTTTTGCTTAACGTTGTAGGAGATTTTCACAACGGAAACTACAGTTCTAGTATCCCAGCCTTTGAGACTTATCCTGTTCTCTAAGAAAGTAAGCAGTCTTAACTTATATGGATAGTTAGCATTTAATTCTTACATTATATGACTTATCCGAGGCGAGCTGTAATCGGCTTTTTTCAGTATATGCACATTGAGCAGTTAATAGAATCACTTGGGAATTTAAAAAAAATGAAAGTTGATTAATAAATCTTCTGACTTAAACGAGAATTATTACCTTAAACTGCTTAAACTGAAATCTATAATTCTAAATTATTAACAATCAGCAGAATACTCTCACAATTATATGCCCTTATTTGTGACGACTTTGGTCCAAATATGCAAATTACGGAATATTCTGAACTTGTCAAAATATACACATTTAATTACAAAGACAATTAATCAAATAAATGAAACGATGCTAACTGAAATAAGTGCTCTTAGTTTCAATTATTGGCTTTTCCTTTAATGGTGTATCTGCATAAATGTTATATCTCTATAATGATGGACGAATGTGCCAGTTATTTAAACTACCCCCTTACAGGTGATGGCTCTATTATCGTAACAATTATATATTATAGCCCATATATTTGTGCAATACTGTTAAAACATTCGTCAATAAATGGTTGAATTAAAATTTTCCTCACTGGCTGTTCAGTTAAGGAAAAACACTTCTGTTAATCTTACCGGAGCTCTTGCTAACAATAATTAAGGTTGTGTGTAAATTTGACAGTGTCTTTCAGTTCATCATGCTTCCTCCAGGACGAGTTTATATAGTGTTTAAGGCATTTAAAGGTATTTAAGGCATTTAAAGGTATTTAAGGCATTTTAATCTACAGGTTTTTTTTTAGCATATATTGTAATCTACCTCCCGTACAAAGTGTCTGGAAACATCCTGTAATTCAAAATTATTTTGTTTATTCATTTGAATTTCTTTTTAGTTCACAAAACTTTCTTTCCCTAGGTCTATGATAACTGATGATAATCGGCCATAATTATTTTCTTCAGAATGGCTTACCATTCAAGACTGATAACCATTGAAAATCAGTCAGCTAAATTCATTATAAGCTCGCTTTTCCAATTCATCATTATCTTCAAGAAAAAATTCTGCAAAATATGATTGAATTAATTCTGAAAACGGTATCCTGGCTTCTCTATATGTGTATGAAATCACTTTGTGACAGCCGAAAAACTCTGCAATTGTCTTGCTTGTGCTCTCCTTTGATAAGATAATTGGTTTAACAAAACATGCAAACAATAGCAAGGAAATTGCAACAAGAGCGTCTGCAATTCGCATATGGAATTAAATTCAGTTGTTGTTATAAAGCTTTATTATTTGCGAAACATTTTCGCGATGCAACTGTGATCTTTCAAAGAAGCAATTTGCTTTCAGTTATAAAGTTCCTGAATGATCAAATAAATGACCCAAAATGTCTAGAACATATGTACATCTGTAAGGGCGTTGATATTAAAAAATATCGATACATTAAAAAAATAGCTAAAATTGTTCAAAATATTATTCGAAAACCTTTCAGTTCTGTGAAAAGGAAAACGTATTTCACTTGAATCAGTGTTTTGGTAGAATGTCGATGATTTTTCACATTCAATTTACACATTTTGTTTTCTTCAATTTTGATTCATACCAACGTAATCAAAGAATATCGGAATCGAATATTAACAATCAGTCTTGTTTTTCTTCTTTTTTCCTAAATTACATATTTTTTTTTGCATTAGGGTTCATTGTATACAGTGATACAGAGTTACCGTTACACTGGCGAGTGTACAGAGGGCTAAAAGACTTTTAGATTATGCTTTGTCGTTTAATACGAAGATTATTATTATTATTATTATTATTATTATTATTATTATTATTATTATTATTTATGAGTTGCATATTCTTATGGAACAGACCCGAAGGCGACGAACTTTGTTTTGGTAAGAGTCCAGAGGTCCATCCCATGGTAAGAGTCCAGAGGTCCATCCCAGCCCCTTTGATGCCTTACGTTACTTGCTGGTCGTGTTGACGTAAAGCCAACTTAATATAAACCAGTCAGCCCGTATTTCACTGTATATAAATCACGCATGAATTTGTAGTAAAATAACAACGATTAGAATAGCAAGCAGTGACAGTAGCCAAAGACTGTTTAAATTAATGCCCCCCTCTCTTTCCAGGAAGGCAACTTGGACCCCAGCACTCTATTTAACTGGACGATGACCTACCACCCAGACTCGGAAATCATGGAGCCCTACGGTGCCCTAATACCCTTTTTCCAGGCCGAGGCTACGGAAGAAACCATGACCGCCAAGCCCACGCGTTCAGAGGGAACGCACAAGGATGACCTTTCCTCATTCAGCTTCTTCAATTTGTCGTCGTCCCTAAGGCCAGCGCTGGTGGACACCTCCACAGATACTTACAGGAAATACGAGCTGTTACTCCAGAGAGCTCCTTCCGTGACCGAACTCATGGACTCGCCTTGGACGCCCAATTTACATTTTGATAAAGGTAAGTCTTATGCAATACTTTTTTTTTTTTTAAGGAATATTTGTCGCCTTCCCCCCTCCCTCCCCTTCTCTCTCTCTCTCTCTCTCTCTCTCTCTCTCTCTCTCTCTCTCTCTCTCTCTCTCAAGTCTTACACAATACTTTTTGTTTTTTAAAGGAACATTTGCCACCCTCCCCTCCCTCCCTCCTCCTCTCTCTCTCTCTCTCTCTCTCTCTCTCTCTCTCTCTCTCTCTCTCTCTCCTGGACTGAACTGACTTTCCTCAACTTGTATATCCAGGTGGATTCAGTTTACAAAAGTGTATGGAAGAATATGAAGACCATTCAGTCACGCATTCGAAATTGTAAGAGAGGTTTTGCAACGTTGGCGCTGGCCAGTACCTGAATGGGTGCCTGATAAGAGGAGGCAGATGGCATAAGGGAAAAGGCATAATAAGAAAACAAATAAGCGCAGTTGCATTCATGGACGTCGGAAGACATCAGGTCAGCTTCACGTGCTGACCTGAGAAACAAAGTCGGTAAAATGCTATACGCATGATAAAAAGCACGTTTACCAAACGGTAAAATAATATTAATTAAGTAAAAATATTAAGTAACAACAATATGAAGCTTTAAGATGTCTCCTTAGCTAGTGCGATGTGCACGTAGATTCATAAAGGCAATTGTACCTAAGAAAAGCTACGAGAGTAGATGGTGAGTACAAATGACAGCTTTGCTATTTTAAAGTTTTATCGACCGGTACTTTACCTTTCCAGGAAACCATTATACATGGGCGTTCTTGGCCTTGAACAGGACTCGCCTTGCAGTCTGGGTATCCTCCCACTGCCCAACGCAATCGAAAAGGGAAGACTATGTCCGGGAGTTACAAAAATTTGCCCAAGTAGATACTTACGGCACTTGTGGGAAGTTATCGTAAGTAAATTTTGAAATATGTTTTTAAGGAATGTATATTCTTTCTTTTAGGTTGTATGTAAGTGACAGAATATAGAAGAATTGTAATTATATATATATATATATATATATATATATATATATATATATATATATATATATATATTATATATATATATATATATATATATATATATATATATATATATATATATATATATATATATATATATATATATATATATGTAACAGTTGTACCGCAGACAAAATGCAATACAATCCATTATTATTAATAAAATAGTTTAACCAGACCACCGAGTTGACCATCAGCTCTCATAGGGCTGGCCAATGTAATACAATCGTTCCGAGATTCTTGAAATAGGCTTAGGTGAATGATTTCAGTAAACTAATAACTATCCATTTTGAAAGAAACCCATACTAATAATATACGAAAAATGCTTCATTCAGATGCGGTTTCAAGGAGGAGCAACGGGACGAGAGGTGCTGGAGGAGCCTGTTCAGCCGCAAGTATCTCTTCTACTTGGCTTTCGAGAACTCCATGTGCGACTCTTACGTGACGGAGAAACTGTGGAGACCTTTAGCCTTTGGATTAGTGCCTATCGTCATGGGCGGGGCCAACTATTCAAAGTTCCTCCCACCCAAGTCTTTCATCAACGCCCTGGAATACAGTCCACAAGAGCTGGTGCAACTCCTAAGAGACCTACAGGACTCACCCGACTACTACATCCAGTACCACATCTGGCGGGTGTTCTGGAGGGTGACTTCTCGGCCGCCCCTGTGCGAACTGTGCCTCAAGGTCCACAGGGATAAGTCCGAGAGCGTCCAGGAAAATATTCCCGGGTGGTGGCGCAGGGCGGGGAAGTGTAGGAATCCCGCTCGCTGGCCGAAAAGTCCTCCAGCTACAACCACAAGTGTCAAAGGCCTTCCTGAACTAGTGGACCTTTTCGAAAAAGCGAACGTGAACGAAGAAATATATAAATTTGATGACACTGACATTTCCTGAAAGGAAGACCTGTGTTATTCGATACGATTGTTTGTGGGAAAAAAGGTAAAACTTGCCATGGATGGCTGATATAACTACAAAATATTTTTGGCCGAGTAATACGAGCCTTGGAATTTCACAAAGGGAATTCAATATTGCGGTTCAGTCGCTATTTTGTTTTTCAGTTTTGGTTCGAATGTCCTTTTTTTCGAAGCATTCTACTGCCTTTACCTATCTTGCCTTTTTGGAACTATAGAGTATAAATAATTGATAACAGGAAATGGGACTCCTTAACAAATACAGTGCTTTCATCAAATGTTAATCTGATTCTCCTCATTTGCAATACAATCCTGTTTTGGTTAGAATATCTCTTCTACGAATTCATCAGCAAAAACTAAGAATAGAATCAGACGTTGATTCTTTATTTAATCTTTCTTCTCTGTTCTACTTTACACCATCGTCTTTCGAAATGGATAAGTAAATCTTCAGGTAAGTACGCTTTCAATAAATGAATATTCGCCTTTAAATTCTTTGAATACTAATCCAAATATTATTATGATATTTCTTTAGACAAAGTGCTGAATATACCAATTAAGTTTCAGCCACATTAATAAGGGAATTTTATACTTGAAAATAAATGACATTATTTTTGGCTGTATTGGAGATCTATGTATGGCAATATTTTTGAATTCGGGTAAAGTGACTGAGATCGTGATAAATGACACTCCCGTGTCAGCTATGCTAAACAAATAGGCTTAAACAGAGTTACAAAATACTGAACTCACAAGCGTCTTCCAGTTATGACTGTGTTCGTTACTTGTGAAAATAATTTACTTTACAAAACACAGGTTATTATCATTAATATATCTAAACGATGTTCTTATTAATGTATCTAAGCAATAACTTCAGTCAGTTCTAAAATTGCCAAAACGACAACTTCTAATAAACAAGAAAGGAGTATTTTATAGTTTATAATAAACATAAGAGTCTCCTAGCAGTCATCATATAATAATAAAAAACAACTAGCTGGTTCATTCCTTATGCATTTGTCTGTCTGAATGACTGAAATTGACTTTTAAATGAAATGCGTGATAAATCAAGTAGAACATGCGTCGAAGTTTCTTCGGCGCAATCGAGTTTTCTGTACAGCAGCTACTGCGTATAATCAAGGACACCGAAAATATATCTATCTTTCGGTGGTCTCGGAATAATGCTGCATGAGCTGCGGCCCCGTGGTGGCCTGGCCTATATCATTGCTAGAAGCACGAATATGGCTAACTTTAACCATATATAAAATAGAAACTACTGAAGTTAGAGGGCTGCAATTTGGTATGTTTGATGATTGGAGGTGGATGATCAACATTCCAATTTGCAGCCCTCTAGCCTCAGTAGTTTTTAAGATCTGAGGGTGGACGGACAGACAAAGCCGGCACAATTGTTTTCTTTTCAGAAAACTAAAAAAGGCTGTCGAAAATCTTGAGTTTCAAGTAAACAAGAGTTTTTTTTGTGGGGAGGAATTCTATTCTTCCTAAGTGGTATCAAAAACAATGAGCGGTATTTCCAAATATGGAATTATGAATTCATATGTGAACATAAGGTTAACATGAATAGGACTAGTTAAGCAACCTGGTATCTACTATATATATATATATATATATATATATATATATATATATATATATATATATATATATATATATATATATATATATGTGTGTGTGTGTGTGTGTGTGTGTGTGTGTGTGTGTGTGTGTGTGTGTGTGTGTGTGTGTGTGTGTGTGTGTGTGTGTATACACACTCTTGAGGCTGGACGTGGGCTAAGAATTTTATTCCATTACGTTCCATCCTCCTGCTTCCTCTCCATATTCGTGTTTCTCTTTTCTCTGTTTTTTCTTTTTTCTAACATTTCCTTTTCCTTAGTTTCAAACTTTTCCTCATCTTTCTTATCCACCCCCCTCCTCTCCTCATCTTTCTCCTCCTTGGCAAACTTATTTAACTTTCGCTTTCTTCTCTTCCGCCCTTCATTCTTCCCTTCCGTTCTATTCTTCGCATTTCGCCATCTTTTCTTCTTTCACTCTATACTCTTTTCTAAAATATTTATTTTGCATAAGAAATCCCTTTTATTCAAGAGACTTTCAAGGAGCTCATTAGAGGGTCGCGGCTCTATGATAAAGTGTCCTTGTCAGGCCTTGGCGGAGAAATATTGAAAAACTCGGGATTCAAGTGACTTTCCTGTACTTTCCAATTTTTTTTTTTAATAACTGATCTCTTCTTTCTGTATTTCCCATCAGCTCCTTTTACTTCTTTCCAATGAACACCTTATTCTTTGGAAGCTTGAATTTCAAGTCAGCCCCCGGTGGGCTTGTTCCATATGGATAGGATTCGTCTTCTGGATAATAATAATAATAATAATAATAATAATAATAATAATAATAATAATAATAATAATAATAATAATAATCGCAAATGCACTCTTTTAGAACACTCAAATTTCCCTCTCTTTTCTACAGAGATACTTGACAATATTACCAAAGAATAAAGAATAATAGAATAAGATTTCATAAAAATCGTAGAAAGGGATGTCAAATAATGAACTCATGATTTTTCGGTATCGGAATGGAATAAAGAATTTAGGCCAAAGGCCAATCGCCGTGACCCTATGAGGTCATTCAGCGCTGAAAGGGAAACTGAGATTAAAAAGGTTTTAAAGGTGTAACAGGAGGAAAGCATTGAGGTTCGCTATGAAACAATTGTCAGGAAAGGGTGGACAGTAAGATGGAAGAAAGAGACTAAGAATGGAGGTATAGTAAAATAAATTTAAGAGGTTGCAGCTAGAGGCCAAAGGGACGCTGCAAAGAACCTTAAGTAATGCCTACTGCGCACCAAGTGCGGTGCACTGACGGCACTACCTCTCTATGTGGATCTTTTGCGTATCCAACTATTTTTGAAAATTTTCCTAAAATCAGCTTCGAACCGGAGTCAGGAGGAGATACGAGGTCAAAACGAAACTTAGAAGTTCATTCCCTATCTCCCCGTGACCTTAGGTCGAAACTTAGCAGGAATCTGAGAAATTTTCATTCATTAGTTTATTTTCATCACAATAATTTCGAAAATGTCATTACTTAAAACATTATGGAATTAAAAGTTCAAGACCTTCATATTTCTGAGTTTTTTGCTATGGAATTGTCTATCTCCTCCCCGCTTCTTGAACATTAAGTAATTATCCAAACATACTTATTAGTGATATAAAACTTATAATAACTATGGCTTTCCACTACAGAAAAGTAAGCAGGCAAAGAATAAAACAAGAAAAATGCGCCGAAGCATCTTCGGCGCAATCAAGTTTTCTGGACAACGTATAATGCTATATAAAACTATGAAGTACGAGTACGACCACCCAGCACTCAGTCGCTGCCCAGATGGGGTGAAGTAAATTTTTGTGGCACGCCGACTCCGGAAAGCGCTGCCAGACGAACGATCCACGGCTAATCTTAACTTTAAATTAAAAAAAAAAAACTACTGAGGCTAGAGGGTTGCAATTTGGTATGTTTGATGACTGGAGGGTGGATGATGAACATACCAATTTGCAGCCCTCTAGCCTCAATAGTTTTTAAGATCTGGAAGCTGACAGAAAAAAGTGCTAACGGACAGACAAAACCGCCACAATAGTTTTCTTTTACAGAAAACTAAAAAAACACAAACGAGCTCTCACAAACTAATACTTCAATATGTTAACAAAAACTTGCTGTTGTTGTTTAAACAGGGGCAGGTAATTAAAAGCCTTCCATGTTAGAGGGGCTCTTATAGATTAGCGCTAACGAGACTAAAATAGGTTTTCGCTTTCAGTAGTGGGTAATTATGGTTGCAGAAAAGTCATTAACGTTAATATTGGAATTATGTTAATAGCTCTTAACTAGCCTTCCCTTCCCCACCCCCACCCCCACCCCCACCCCCCCCCCTTCCTCCTCCGACAAACCCACAATATACACGAGGCTTTCTCTTTGGGTTTGAAATACATCACGGACATGACAGATCCATTAAATTAAAGAAATTCTGTTTCCGGTCACTGACCCTTTGTCTCATATACTTGCTAGTAATCTTAGAGAAGATTATCATAATGAGAGAGAGAGAGAGAGAGAGAGAGAGAGAGAGAGAGAGAGAGAGAGAGAGAGAGAGTTAAGTGTACCTTAGTTTTATCAGACCACTAAGCTGAGTAACAGCTCTCCTAGGGCTGGCCCGAAGGATTAGACTTATTTAACGTGGCTAAGAACCAATTGGTTACTTAGCAACGGAACCTACAGCTTATTGTGGAATCCGAACCACATTATAGCGAGAAATGAAATAGAGAGAGAGAGAGAGAGAGAGAGAGAGAGAGAGAGAGAGAGAGAGAGAGAGAGAGATTTCATTGTATTGGAAGTTGCGCAATGTCAGGGGTGAGGTAAAGGTTTTAATGGTGTAGCAGATACAATGCCTTGTGCGTTGTATTCACAAAGATGCAAGACCATATATACACGTTGGTATATATGTACGCAGGGGAAATATATGAATACCGTACACACGAAAAAATATGTAAGTAGTCATCCGAAGAAGAGAGAGAGAGAGAGAGAGAGAGAGAGAGAGAGAGAGAGAGAGAGAGAGAGAGAGAGAGAGAGAGAGATTTTATTTTTCTTAATGCTTCAAATAAGAATACAAGTCTTTATACGTATTAAGCTTTTTTTTTTTTGCCTTATCGTCATGAAAAATTTATCATATCAGTTAGAAGTGAAGTCACGTTATTAAAATAAGTCGATATATACAAAAGAAATACTTATTCCAAGCATAACAGAATCTGTATATGTATATGTGGAATGGTCGTTGTGAAAATACTCCAAGCTCTAAATCTACCTTTTGATTTTGTTGGAGGTTAGAACTTAAAGCACGGAATAGAGACAGTTACACGCTTTCAAGTCTTAATCTAGTTTGCATTCCAAAATACTTGACCTTCTAAATCAAAATTTCAAAGTACATTTCCTGTATGATGCAATTTATATTGCATAAACAATGTCTCACATCGTCAGGTGAATAATTTTTTCCAAATAATTTCTTCTAGATAGGATTTCATTTCCATTTAGCTATTGCATACCCAGCAACCGTTTCAAAAGCACACAGATTATAAAGGATCTGTATACAAATAGAAATTTGAAAATCCTTTGATATATTGTGGACTTACGTATGTAAACGGTAGGCAGAACTGATGCAAAAAATCACAAACAACATATCAGTTAATCTGTGGAATCTTTTCATTGGCGTCAAAAAAAAAAACCTGGAATAATCTGCTTAAAATTTATGCAACCGCAGTCGTTACCAAGCAGATATATATATATATATATATATATATATATATATATATATATATATATATATATATATATATATATATATATATATATATATATATATATATATATATATATATATATATATATATATACATACATATACATATACATATACATATACATATACATATACATATATATATTATGTGTACAATCGTGCGTCTGGCACGGCTATAGGTGCCAACACAGGCCACAACCGAAGAAATTTCGGCCCATTTTTAATTTGTTTGTTTTAGTTTTCTGTAAGAGAAAACTATTGTGCCGGCTTTGTCTGTCCGTCCGCACTTTTTCTGTCCGCACTTTATTCTGTCCTCCCTTTTCTGTCCACCCTGAGATCTTAAAAACTACTGAGGCTAGAGGGCTGCAAATTGGTATGTTGATCATCCACCCTCCAATCATCAAACATTCCACATTGCAGTCCACTAGCCTCAGTAGTTTTTATTTTATTTAAGGTTAAAATTAGCCATGATCGTGCGTCTGGCACCGCTACAGGTGCCAACAAAGGCCACCACCGAAGAAACTTCGGCGCGCATTTTTTTACTTTTTTTTTTTTTTATATTTACTCAGTTTCATAAAATGGCCAAGGAATGCTGACAATTTTCAGATACATCTGCAGATTGGAGACAATCATACTGAAAAGCTTAGATAAAATAGAGGAGCATAAGTAATAAAATATATATATATATATATTTATAAATCTGTTTTATGTTGCTACTAGTTCAGTTTTGTAGAGTGACAATAAAATAAAAAAAAATATTCTCGGTTTCAAAGGTCTAAAATTCCTGGAGGAATTGGTGAAAAAGTTAGATTTAAATTAATACTTATTTTCACTTACTGTTATATTACTTATAAAATAATTATGAAGATTGTTACTTATGCTCGTCTATACAATAAGACAGAGAGAGAGAGAGAGAGAGAGAGAGAGAGAGAGAGAGAGAGAGAGAGAGAGAGAGAGAGCAATTATATCTATGAATGGGAAAGATAAATATATATTCTCATGGATTAAGTGATGAAAAAAATATGGTTATTTATATACATATTTATATATGTATGTATATATATAAATATACATACACACACACACACACACACACACACACACACATATATATATATATATATATATATATATATATATATATATATATATATATATATATATATATATATATATATATATATAGCCTCGATGGCCAAGTCGGTTAGAGCAGTAGCCTCGAACTTCTTATAGGTCTGTGGTGCGGGTTCAAATCCGCAGCCGACTGGTCAGAGAGGCGAACACTTTGCTATCCGTGTAGACACCCCGGGATTATGTATGTAATCAACGGATAGGTTTGCTTAAAAGCAAATGGGTGTTACAGACTAATACACACACAAAGAAAGCCAATCCAACGTCTTCTAAAAACATAACAGACACCTCACACGTCTCGACTGTCGACCTAACCGCGCGATTACTTCGTGCTGCTGGGAGAAAGGGCGCTGGTGACTGGTACAATGCATGTACATACGCCACCGGGGTCTAAGCAATGACAGGCAGAGCAGCCGATCGAGACTACAAAGTCGACCCCAAAGCTAAATCCAGATCCTTTAAAAGAAGAAGAAGAATATACATATATATATATATATATATATATATATATATATATATATATATATATATATATATATGATTATTATCACTTTTGTACGTGATTCATTTATCACACATTACCACAGGTGAAAAATAAGAAACAGGGTGTAGGTCTGACCGGTTTCGACTTTATTTCAAGCCATTGACGAAGGACTGATACAGAGTGTGAGAAGTCACAAATATATATACTACAAGAACAGTACTAACGAACATACACAACCGTTAGAGGCTCCATATCCCCACTCTGGCCGGTGTCGAGGTAGGAGTGGCCTTTAAAACTCATTTGGCTAAAAATCACAATAGACTCTCAGGGGACATTGCTAATAAACAGACCATACCCCACCTCAGATCCACACCTGACAGGTGTCATGGAGGCAGGTTGGAAACTCATTAACCTTACTACCCTCGTACTGTGTTTACAAATATGATAATCCTATTTTCATATATCTCTACTGCCTACCTTAAAAAGTTTAAACAATTTACAAATTTCTTTTGATATTAAAGGATCAAGTTTATACATCCCTTGACTGATATTCATATTATGGTTGTAACTTTCTTTTATGAAGCTAGATTCAATGATGTTCCTTTCAGTGCATTATTAGAATATACAATCCTTTTGCCCCTTCCCAGTTGATAGCATGATTGTTCTCACTAACATGTACAAATATACCACTGTTCCCTTGTGCATATCTCACACATTTCTTATGTTGTTCAATTCTTTTTTTTTCAGTGCTTTCCCGGTTTTGGCCAATATAAAAGTTGTCACAAGACTTACACGGAATTTTATATACACACCCTTTAATATTGTCTGGGAGTTCTTGATAAAGTACATTTTCATTGTTGTATTGTTCTTAAATGCGACATTAACACCAAAATTCTTAAGTAGATGAGGATATCTTTCATACTATTATTATAAGGCAGAACAAGCAAATTTTTGCTTGTTCTGCCTTATAATAATAGTATGAAAGATATCCTCATCTACTTAAGAATTTTGGTGTTAATGTCGCATTTAAGAACAATACAACAATGAAAATGTACTTATCAAGAACTCCCAGACAATATTAAAGGGTGTGTATATAAAATTCCGTGTAAGTCTTGTGACAACTTTTATATTGGCCAAACAAAGCACTGAAAAAGAATTGAACAACATAAGAAATGTGTGAGATATGCACAAGGGAACAGTGGTATATTTGTACATGTTAGTGAGAACAATCATGCTATCAACTGGGAAGGGGCAAAAGGATTGTATATTCTAATAATGCACTGGAAAGGAAACATCATTGAATCTAGCTTCATAAAAGAAAGTTACAACCATAATATGAATATCAGTCAAGGGATGTATAAACTTGATCCTTTAATATCAAAAGAAATTTGTAAATTGTTTAAACTTTAAGGTAGGCAGTAGAGATATATGAAAATAGGATTATCATATTTGTAAACACAGTACGAGGGTAGTAAGGTTAATGAGTTTCCAAACTCCGCCTCCATGACACCTGTCAGGTGTGGATCTGAGGTGGGTATGGTCTGTTTATTAGCAATGTCCCCTGAGAGTCTATTGTGATTTTTAGCCAAATGAGTTTTAAAGGCCACCCTACCTCGACACCGGCCAGAGTGGGGATATGGAGCCTCTAACGGTTGTGTATGTTCGTTAGTACTGTTCTTGTAGTATATATATTTGTGACTTCTCACACTCTGTATCAGTCCTTCGTCAATGGCTTGGAAATAAAGTCGAAACCGGTCAGACCTACACCCGTTTCTTATTTTTCACCTGTGGTAATGTGTGATATATATATATATATATATATATATATGAACTGCTGACAATATGGAGGTTGAGATACAGCTGGGAATAACCGTTCAATATTTCAAGATAAATTCTTCCAGAATTATTGTAGATTTTTGCAGTTATCCAAATGATTCTTGATAAATCGAATAATTTCAGTCGTAGCTAAGAATTCTAAAGAATATTTAAAATGTGATTTAATATAGGAAATACTTGACTAGCTAAATATCTTCAATAATGATTCAGAATTCTAAAGAACGTTTAAAATACTTTCCAGCCTCGAGACGGAACCTCTCTCTCTCTCTCTCTCTCTCTCTCTCTCTCTCTCTCTCTCTCTCCATCACCCGCGGCATAAATCTCCTTAAATCCTGGAAGAAGGGGGATAGATAATTCGAGCTGTTGAACTCTCCCCAACTGTTCCAACGACAGCCATTCTCTCAGAGCGTGAGAGAAAACCTGCCGAGTAAGTATTTTTTAATTGACAAACACATACGTTGTCGAAAACTCGACGGAATCCCTGAATTTCGACTATTTTCCTCGCCCGATGCAGTAGCAGAGAAAAATCAAGGATTAGAAAAATAGAGAAGACTATACAAATTAAATGCAGCTGACGCAGCGATTTCATTTAATATTATTATTATCATTATTAACAAAAGATCTAAAATCAATAACGATTCTGCGACAAAGCACATCACACGCTGCTCAACTTTCTACGTATATTTTATAATAAAACAGATCAAAATCGATATATGTTATCATAGCTCTGTTATATATATATATATATATATATATATATATATATATATATATATATATATATATATATATATATATATATATATATATATATATATATATATATATATATATATATAAATACACTACAGCAGTGACTATGGAACGAAAGAAAATTCACTGAAACATGAAAGATTTACCACAGGGCTGAAAATCCTGCAGTTGTATTAAACTTTAGGTAAAAACCTGGTGAGACGGAAAGTGTGCCCAGTATGCGAGTGACATGAAGAAATTAATTTGGGGGAAAAAAATGCGATGAAGGTTTCATTAAAAATTCATAAGCTTTTGATACCTAGACGATGTTCGAGTTTAACAACTTTAGCGAAAGGCGCTTTTAGCAAAAATTTTATTAAGCATTTAGCTTTGAACTTTGACCCTTTTAGGATCGTGACACCTTTCTGTTGTTAACTGTTTCCTATATAAGTAGATGGAAAAAAAAAGTGAGTTTAAAACAACAAAAACAAAAAGGAAAAGTTAGTGTAATGAGCAACTTTTACAAGGAGGGAATAAGAAGAGAGAGAGAGAGAGAGAGAGAGAGAGAGAGAGAGAGAGAGAGAGAGAGAGAGAGAAACTAAAGGTGGAAAAAGATAAATATCTCAACTATTTTACCCTTTGAATTTTTAAGCCACGAGAATTAAGAAAAATAACAGTATGTGCACAGGCAAAAGCCTTTGAAATAATAATTATATACGTATTACTATATATATGTGTGTGTGCTTGTGTGTGTATGTGTGTATGCGAGTGTTTGTATGTCTGTGCGTGTGTATAGAATCTACTGGCCACGTTTTAACAGATACATATGTAACTGTAATAACCACGAAGCCTTCTTAACTACTCGAGCTCTTAACACTTTTTTTTTTGGAGAAGCTTCTCACTGCAAAACCTCAAATCCAAATGTAAGAACCGAAGTAATTCTGACGTCCGTAGCAGGATTCAAACCTGCATCGAGAGTATCAAAACTAGGCTATGTTGCCAACCTGACTCTCTAAATATGCATCCTACGGGAGTCAAGGAAAGCAACAGCGAATCTATCATTAAAAGGTTTAAAATAACACCATATATAAAAGAAGACATTTCTCAGCCCTTCCTGACGATATGCAGCTGCATTTGTACGAGAACGAAAGAAAGCAACATCTTGTGGAACGCAGAGAACCTTCATAATGCAAAAACAAAATAAATAAATAAATAAAAGAGATAAAGGTACATTAAATTTTGTCACTTTCCTGAAAATGAACATTGCCGGAAGAGAAGGCTTGAGTTCTTCTCGTTGTATGTCTCTCCTGAAAGAGAATACTCTCTTACGAAAACTATCTTCCGAAAACACTGTCTTCCGAAAACATTGTCTTATGAAAACACTGTCTTCCGAAGCCAATGTCTTACGAAAACACTGTCTTCCGAAATCCCTGTCTTGCGAGAGCACTGTCTTCCGAAAAAAAAACCGTCTTACGAGAGCACTGTCTTCCGAAAAAACTGTCTTACGAAAAACACTGTCTTATGAAAACACTGTCATCCGAAAACACCATATTATGAAAAACACTGTCTTCCGAGAACTTTGTATTACGAAAACACTGTCTACCGAAAATACCGTCTTACGAAAAACACTGTCTTCCTAAAACACTGTCTTACGAAAACACTGTCTTCCGAAAACACGGTCTTACGAAAGCTGTCTTATGAAAACACGGTCTTACGAAAACACTGCCTTCCGAAAACACAGTCTTCCGAAAACCACGTCTTACGAAAAGCACTGTCCTCCGAAAAACAGTCTTACGAAAACACTTTCGTCTGAAAACACTGTCTTACAACAACATTGTCTTCCGAAAACTGTCTTCCGAAACCACTTGGGGCGGCCTCTCTGGAGACAGAGTAAACATTTGCCCAAGAAAAAAAGGTCCTTCGGATTTGCGTTCCAAAGTGTGTTAGCCTGACGGAGGCAGGAATTGGCTTTGGGGCTAGAGAAGGAGAACGCAACCCCCCCCCCCAACCCCCTGCAACCCACCCGAGAAAGAAAGAAAAAAAAATAAATATTATAGTTTTCTTCCATATAAAAAGTTAGGAAAAGATTCTAGAAAAAAGTTAGTAAAATTCTCTTTTTATTTTTGTTGTTACCATATCATTTATTTTTATATTTATTTAACGCTCTTTGACTATTTTCATACATCTTTATAGGACTTCCACTGATTCCGTAGAATGGGTTTTTATTATTTCTTTCTATACATACATACAGATATATACAATATATATATATATATATATATATATATATATATATATATATATATATATATATATATATATATATATATATATATATATATATATATATATATATATATATATATATATATATATATATATATATATATATATATACATATACAGTATGTGTGTGTGTGTGCGTGAAGGGTTGTCCTTTTCTCCCCAAGCGAATTCCTGCCTCTGTCAGGCTAACACACTTTGGAACGCAAATCTCAAGGGTCTTTTTTTCTTGGGCAAATGTTTACTCTGTCTCCAGAGAGGCCGCCCGAAGTGGTTCCGGAAAACTGTTTTCGTAAGACGCTGTTTTCTTGCAGAAGAGAGAGAGGTAGAATTGGCAGGCCTCAAGCGTTCTCTTCCGGCAATGTTCACTTTCAGGAAAGTGACGAAATGGAATGTTTCTTTTCCATCTCTTTTATTTTTTTATTCTATATATATATATATATATATATATATATATATATATATATATATATATATATATATATATATATATATATATGTATATATATATATATATATATATATATATATATATATATATATATATATATATATATATATATATATATATATATGCGCGTGTGTGTCTGTGTTTATGCGTGCGTGTGGGTGCGCTAAGGAAGAGAGAAAGCGAATGTAAGGGAAGAAGTATAAATGTATGCCTATGTTTTTATTTGTTCATCTTTCTGAATATACATTCAGTCTTTCCATGTAAAGAGAATATAAAAAACTCTACAAGCACTTACTGGATGATATAAAAAGATCTATGAAAGTATTCAAAACGGCGATAAAATATATATGAAAATGAATGAAATAGTAGGAAATGAGCCGATTGAGTTTCAAATTCCGCTTTTTCCAAAGACTTTTCAAAATATTTTATGTAAAGGAAAACGTTTGAATTTACTTATTTTCCATCTGTGTGGGTGTGTGTTTGTGTACTGAAAAATGTGCAACCATCTTATTTCTTCGGCTGCTGCCACATATTTTCCAAGGCTTGACTTTTCTGAGAAGAAAGCTAACTTTTACTTTTAGCCTTTCTCTCCTCATACGGCAACTTTGTGCGAGAACCGTCACTCACTGGATATGATCTCTCATCTTTCTCTTATCAAGAAGAGAAAAGTTGTATCCGAGGAAAGTCACCTCAGGAAAAACCTTTTTTATCTTTATCCTTTCGGACAATGGATAATGCCATTTCAACAACTAACGGAAAATATTTGTATATATATAATTATAGTCTACTCTTTCGTTCACTCTTTTCAAACACACACACACACACGCACACACACTTACTCACAATATATATATATATATATATATATATATATATATATATATATATATATATATATATATATATATATATATTATATTCATACATGAATGTATGTCGCTAATACACGCGTACTTCAAGCCACCGTCGATCATTGCTTTTAAACCAAGCAACGATTCGCATCTTCGTCGGCGGGGAAGCACTTGTCATTCATAATTCCACTAATTTGTAAGTCATTCCCGAAGCAGTGAATTTGATAATAAACTATATTTTGGCTTATATTAGTGAATATATATATATGTGTGTGCGATATATATATATATATATATATATATATATATATATATATATATATATATATATATATATATATATATATATATATATATATATATATATTATATATATATATATATATACACACACTACCACAGTTCATTTTCCTTGGTTTGACCTTCGTGAGGTGACGGCTAAATTTCTTTCCTTTTTTATTTCCCCCTCATTCTTTTTTTCTTGTCTTCCTCAAACAATACCCCTGCGTTAGAACCGCCACTCACTGGATATGACCTCCCACCTCTTTCTCGTCCTTCAGAGAAAAGTTGTATCCGGAGACTTAAAAAAAAAAAAGGCTTTTCTTTTCTAAGCCTTTGAGGAAAAGAACAGAGGCCACCTCATCTATTAAAGCCAAACGTTTTTATATGTTTGTCTTGATCTCGATTCATTCTTTTTTAATGTGCTTTTTATTTCCAGATTCTTTATTATTTTCTTTTTATTTTCTTCTTCCTTGCTGCGGGTTCTTGGTCGTTATTTTTCAGTAAGTGAAAACAAGAATATCAAATTGTTGTTCAGAAGAACGTTGCTCTTTCATTTTTTGAGCACTTTAATATTATCCCTAATGCTAGGAACTTGCGTCGACAACTTTCAAATATCAGAAAGGGCCGGAATTAGCATCAGTTAGAATGGACTACAAGTTACTGGCACAGGTCGCAATGACTACAGTTTCCGAATCTTATAATAGTTATGAACTTGTTTAGTTGAAAATATGAAGCAATTTATACTAAGGAATTATCTAATGTCGGCGGTATTGTTTAGCCCTTTCACATATGCTTTCTTAGGATTTGAAGTGATATTTTTGTATCTGTTCGTTGGACAGAGCCCTGATTTCCACACCAGGCCTCCTATTCCCTCTTCTCACCTGACCAAAGTCATGGGCCGTCTGAAGGCAAGGGTCGGTGCTGGGTTGAAACCGGTCTTGGTCGTTTCGGCCGTAAATCATTTAGGCTGTAACATCGAAAACTACGTAAGACGTTATGTTTATGGTATTTACCGTTAAGTTTATGGTAGTTACCGTCATTATTTTATGTTTTACACACAATCCCAAGGGGTTGGTACTAAAACGGAGCCCACTTTGCACGTAAACGTGCTTACGGCCTAAATGACTCACGGCCGAGGCGACCCGAACTCGCTGAAAGGAAACACAGCTCCTCATTTATTTGTCCATTTAGACGTAGGCTTAGCAGTGAAAAACGTTTACAAATTGTGATCAAAACAGAGAAATGATGAGGGGATTGCGTCTAAAAAATACTACATACTTTTCTCGTAAAAAGTGGCCAGTGGATCCTAAATATATATTACTTAAAACAGTCAAACCCTCCTGGGCCTCTGTATTTCAGCCAAAAAAGTAATGAACGAATAAAATACTTGGCTATGATGTTGGAGGTGGGTCTAGTCCAGCTCCAGTAAATGTATCTGAATTCGACAGACAGACGTACGTATGTTCAGCAACAGATTTATATGCAATTTCCTTCGTGGCCAGGTAATAAGCGTTGCCTCGTTCATATACCCTGGATCCGGGGTCGAATCTCGGCCGGCCATCATATTATATTGATTTATTGTTTGTTTATTTCTATTTAAGCTTAGTAATGCCAAGCGTTTCCAAAATGTGAAGTAATATAGGATAGGATTCTCTCTCTCTCTCTCTCTCTCTCTCTCTCTCTCTCTCTCTATATATATATATATATATATATAGACCTTATTGTGAATACTAAACGGACTACAGCTTTGCTCAAATTTTAGATCTTTTATAACTACTAAACAGAGGTAAGTACCGCAGAAAGAGATGATAAAAACTTTAAGTAAAACACCATCTTTACCGCGGAGACTCTGTAGTCTTAAGAGTGTGGACCCCTCCAATCAGCTTTAATGAGAGAGAGAGCCTAAGCCGAGAGCGATAGCCGGAATTCGAAAGCCGACATCCGGCGGGCCAAACTTGGTAATGGAATCTCACAGGATCTATCGCTTACTTCCAAGACACACTCCGACGAAGTTTGATTCACATTTCCCGACCTTTCAACTGCTATAACAGTGGTTCCCATGGGGTAAGAAACCTTAAACCTTAAAGCCAATGCAATGGTACTGTATATTTGCCATATGTTTGTATTGTATTTATGTTGGATGGGGGTACGGGAAAATTTTCTGAGATGTCAAGGGTTACCGCCACTGAAAAAGGTTAGGAATCACTGCTATAAATGGTTATGGGGATGGGGTTCGTTTTTTAACAATGAGTGCTATTGTGACGCGCTGTTATGTTTTACATACGAATGCACAGATAGATCAAAATCAAGGAGTTGGATGTCTATTTACCTTATGAATTCCCTCCAAAAATTTCCGATGTCATTTTTTTTAAGATATTTATGAATTCGCTTTCTCTCGAATTCTGGATATTAAAGAAACGAAGCTTCATTAGTCACTGGAATGAGAAGAAATCCTCTTTGGGAATGTGTATGTACCTCGCCCTCTCTCTCTCTCTCTCTCTCTCTCTCTCTCTCTCTCTCTCTCTCTCTCTCTCTCTCTCACTCTCAGTTTAAAGATTACATATTTGCATGTACACAATATTGCCCGTATGCTCAGACTTTCAGAGATGTTTTATTGAACTCATTTATTATTTTCGTTATCCAGAATCAGTTATTTTGCCTGGGAAGAAACTGAGTGTGGAAATAGTTTTCCAAATCACACACGCAGAGGAGATAATTCAGTGTTTCCAAATAAAGCGACTTAACTTTTCGAAGATAGTTGGTTGAGATTGAGCCGGTTTCTTGCTAGCACTGTTCCTCGCCGTCAGTGAGGCAAGGTGCTGAAGGCGATGTGAAGCCTGATGTGAACCTCTGGACTCTGTGCAACCAACAATTATACAGTAATTGGTTGGACCCTGAAGACTGCGTCCATGGTACTCCGAGATCAGCTATCATTATTTTGATTTAGAATGAAAAACAAGTAAAATATGCCCCGAAGTTTCTTCGGCGCAATCGAGTTTTCAGTAGAGCGTATAATGCTGTTTGAAACTTTCTGCCACGGGCCATGAAACTCTTAGGCGCGGCCCGTGAAACTCAGCCACTGTTCGGTGTTGGCCTCAGTCACGGCCCATGAAACTCAGCTATTGTCCGGTGGTGGCCTGTATTGTTGGTAGTATAGCGGTGCCAGAAGTATGATTATGGTTAACTTTAACCTTAAATAAAATAAAAGAAACTACTGAGGCTAGAGGGCTGCAACTTGGTATGTTTGATGATTGGAGAGTGATGATCAACATACCAATCTGCAGCCCTCTGGCCTCAGTAGTTTTTAAGTTCTGAGGGCGGAAAGAAAAAGTGCGGACGGACAGACAAAGCCATCACAAGAGTTTTCTTTTGCAGAAAACTAGTAAGGAACAGCCATAATTTTTCTAAACTTTAAAGTGGAGGTGCTATTGATGAAGTTCATGTTTTTAATTTTACTGTAATAATTTTGTGCGTGTTAGTCGTATGCCAGAGTGTTTGGTTTCTTATTTCTTTATGACAATGAATCTAGTGTGCTTTTTGGGGGCGGGGGCGGGTTTCATTTTATTACAATATAGATTTGAGGTATTACGCACAGAAGATTGTCGACCCCATGCATATATATATATATATATATATATATATATATATATATATATATATATATATATATATATATATATATATATATATATATATATATATATATATATGCGTGTGTGTACTTATCCAGAATAACTCAGTCGTTTATCAAATATAAATATTACAAAATTTTACAGCGATTTAATTTATTTTTAATGTTTTGTAAAAAATTTAATGCCTTTATCTCCAAGGAATTTGAGTATAATTTATGTCGCGCAGTTATGGAACAGCCCAACTTTTGTAACACAAAGCCAGAAATTTGTGTGGAATTTGTCCTGCTATGTACATTTGCAGTTTATCCTAGCACGTCGTGAACAAACAGATCAATAGAAACTATTTTTGTTGCCACAGTAGCGCGTAGTGAACCGCAATATCTGTTTTGCATAAAAGGGCGTATCAGTTTGCTATTATTTTCAAAGTAGCGTCATGGTTTATATTTTAAATTCTTGTGTCATGAAATGTATTCTACTAAATCAGAAATAAATACTTCTCTTTGTATGTGTGCAAATCCATAAGTGCCAATCTTCTCCTACCCCTCTCTCTCTCTCTCTCTCTCTCTCTCTCTCTCTCTCTCCCTACATACATACATACATATATATATATATATATATATATATATATATATATATATATATATATATATATATATATATATATATGATTATTATCACTTTTGTACGTGATTCGTTTATCACACATAACCACAGTTGAAAAATAAGAAACAGGGTGTAGGGCCTGAGCAGTTTTCGACTTTATTTCCAAGCCATTGACGAAGGACTGATATATATATATATATATATATATATATATATATATATATATATATATATATATATATATATACATATGTATGTATGTATGTATGTATGTATGTATAACTGATTCTCGAAGATATGGAGCGTGATGCATGCATAAATAAAGAAACAAATACGAAGAAAAAAAAAGACAACGGAGTGATTGCTGGCCTTTCGACACAACAGGACTATTGCGTCGAAAGGCCTAGCAACCACTCCGTTGTTTCTTCTTTCCCTCATGGCATTTGCTTATATATATATATATATATATATATATAATGTAAGTATGGTGGGAAAATGATATTAAGCTTCATTTTTCTTTAACTGTTTGATAATTAAAAATTATTTCTTCTAGTTTACATGGAATGATGAGGTAGAATGATTAATATATCTAGGCATAACAGAACAAGTGAGTCGGTGACAATTAAGAGTCGCACGGAATTTTCCGCAACATGAGGAAGGGGTTAATGGGATACTGAATTGCTACTAACATTAGAGTCAGTGCTACTAACATTAGTGTCAGTGCTACTAGCACTTGGATCAGTGCTACTAGCATTAAAGTCAATGCTACTAACTTTCGTGTCAGTACTACTAACATTAGTGTCAGTGTTACTAATTAGTGTCAGTGCTACTAGCACTAGGGTCAGCGCTACTGGCATGAAAGTCAATGCTACTAACATTAGAGTCAATGCTACCAACATTAGAGTCAATACTACTAACGTTAAGAGCAATTCTAGTAACATAAGGCTTAATGCTACTGGCATTAGGGCCAGTGCTACTAGCCTCAGAATCAGTGTTACTAACTTTAGAGTCAGTGCTACTAACATTAGGGTCAGTGCTACTAGCACCAGAGTCAGAGCTACTAACTTTTGAATCAGTGTTATTAGAATTAGAGCGAATGCTATTAAAATTAGAGCCAGTGCTACTAGCACCAGAGTCAGAGCTACTAACTTTAGAGTCAGTGCTACTAGCATTAGAGTGAATGCTATTAACATCAGAGCCGGTGCTACTTTCACCAGAGTCAGAGCTACTAACTTTAGAGTCCGTGTTAATAGCATTAGAGTGAATGCTATTAACATCAGAGCCAGTGCTACCAGCACCAGAGCCAGGACTGCTAACTTCAGAGTCAGTGTTAATAGCATTAGAGTGAATGTTATAAACATTACAGTCAGTGCTACTTGCATTAGGAATGAATGCTATTAACATTAGAGTCAGTGCTACTAACATTAGGGTTAATGGATGTAAATTAGAAAGATTAATGAATGCCTCACCTTCTAGTTAGTAAGGGTTATGCACAGTGAGAGAAACACGGAAGAAACCACGGTAAATGCTGGAGGAAAATATGACACTGGACTTTCTGCACTCGTGAAATAAAAGCAGGTGGAATTCATGAAAATAAGTGAAGAGATATTTCTTCTTTAGTGAAGATGTCGCACGGTTGCAAAACATGAATGGAAGACATGTTATATTTTTCCCAGACCTTATTTTTTCATACACTTCATTCTAAATTCGATTTTTCTTCGTCATTTTTTTACTTTATTTCGTGTAATCAAACGTGACAAAGATCATCGGACAGGACTGACGGATTTGCATACACAAACCGGCCAATCCAGTTGAGAATCTTCACGAGGCTTTATGTCCAAACTACTAATATGCTGATTATGAGATTCCCAATACGATATCCACCCGGTTTAACGTCCCGGATATCATTCCCAATCTCACTTCAATATCCGACGGCGGAGTTTGTAAGTCAGCGCTTGCCAAATGTAATTAAATGCGTCGCAGAAAGGCGTTTGCATTCGAGAATTAGTGATCATAGGGCCTGGCGAGAGAGCATCGAATTCTCCATATATAACTTTAAAGAGGATCTGACTCTCTCGGCGCGATCGTCCCGAGGCTATATGCTTCGGGATTTAGTTTTGTCTTTATGTGGTTCATGAGACAATTTGGGGGCTTTTTTTCGGGGGTTCGATTAGTGGATTATTATTATTATTATTATTATTATTATTATTATTATTATTATTATTGCATACTTACTTACTTACTATGTTATCTTGCTTTGCATGCAGGTTAATGGACTTTGTAGAATAGCTGCAAATGAATGTTTACTGAATAATAATAATAATAATAATAATAATAATAATAATAATAATAATAATAATAATAATAATAATAATAATAATAATAATAATAATTATTATTATTATTATTATTATTATTATTATTATTATTATTATTATTATTATTATTATGAAGTGAAAGGAAACTCTCTTTTAAACATTTGTCGAACAAAATTGCTCCATCAGCGGAGTTTAATGATAATAATCAGCATCATCATCATTTCTAATTCCTGTTAAAGCCGGTATGACATGAGAACTATTCTGGGGCCTTTCAGTATCTCGCCTCTAAATAACATGAAAATGAGCTAAATTCAGAATAACAATAAAGAGTTTTTTCCATCTTCACGTGGCAAGACAATCTAACCGATGCAAAATCGACCCTGCTTTTAGTTTCGACTATTTGGTGCATAGTATTCCAGATAGGAAGGGGAATAAGCTTGATGTATTTAGTCGGTGTTAGGAAGATTTACCTTTAATTAGGGATCACTGAAAAGTCTGAAATAAATTCATCGTTGCTGTGCTATCCCGTAGTTCAGTGGTTCTTAGCCCTTTGTCAATGTATGCACCCGTTTCAAATCAGCTGTCAGTTTTCGTACCCCCTGAATTGCTGAATAAAAGCTGAACTACGACGTGTGTCCTGTATTCAAGTCTGTTGCAACGTTCCCACTTCATTAGGAAATTAGGTGTAGGTTTATCTATAGCTCAGAGTAGTGCTGTCGCAATAATAATAATAATAATAATAATAATAATAATAATAATAATAATAATAATAATAATAATAATAATAATAATAATAATAATAATTATTATTATTATTATTATTATTATTATTATTATTATATCATTATTATTATTATTATTATTATTTTATTTTATTTTATTTCATTTTTTGTAGAGAAAAATAACATGCGTATATAAAAAATGTATTCTGCTTTAATTATTCATAGGCATCCTCGCATCCCTTAGGAACCGGCTCCGCACCCCCTAGGGGTGCGAGCACCCCCGGTTAAGAACCACTACTCTAGTTCCATTTATGAACAAGAAAGTCTTGATGAGATGAATGTCAAAGTTTTAAACCCAGTTATCAACGCATAACTTTTCGTAAATTTGTATGCCGCTACTCCAACTTCCATAGCGCTGTGTTGTCCAGACAAGTGAATACCATTTTCGTTGTTTGTAAGGGTAGAGGAATTTAGGAACCCTATTCTTTTATTCCTCTTCTCTTATATCTTCGTAATATCCGTCTGCCTACCTATCTACCTATCGATCTTTCTATCTATTCGAAGGACAAAGTTTCCTTTGCCGTAAGATATTCGAATCATAAAAATCTTGATATAAACAAGTAAAAAATGTGCCGAAGTTTCTTCTGCGTAACGGAGTTTTCTGTACAGGGTATAATCAAGACCACCGAAAATAGATCTACCTTTCGGTGGTCTCGGTATAATGCTGTATGAGCCGCGGTCCATGAAACTTTAACCACTGCCCAGTGGTGGCCTAGCCTATGTTGTTGCAGATGCACGATTATGGCTAACTTTAAAGTTAAAGTTAAAGTTCTCCTGGGCCTCTGTAGGCTCATAGGGCAGGCGCTGATCTCCCTGTTTCTTAGGCCGACAGCCAGTGGGGGACAGGTCCCAATGCCTATAACTCGTGGCCAGTGTCACTAGGCCCACTGTTTAACTCCCCAGCCCGAGGGCTGGTACCTATTCTCCTACTGAACCTAACCTTATATAAAATAAAAATTGCTGAGGCTAGATGGCTGCAATTTGGTTTAATGATTGGAGGGTGGATGATCAACACATTTGCAGCCCTGTAGCCTTAGTAGTTTTGAAGATCTGTGGGCGGACAGAAAAAGTGCGGATGGACAGACAAAGCCGGAACAATACTTTTCTTTTACAGAAAACTAAAACTCTGTTACAACGACCCTTCAAATGCCATCAGGCCTCAGGATTGCCTCCGCGATTTCTAATCACAGGAGTTTGTTTCGTCTCGGCGATCAGTCGCCCTAAGTTTCATTCAGCCATAAAATGAGAAAGACTATAACGCGGTTTCTTACTCAGTCAATCACAAACTCCGTTAATTTATCTGTCCTGGAAGCTCAGTTGCAACAGCCAATCATCGCTTTGATGGAAACAGCATTTTTCACGCGTTACTGTGATTTGTCCTTTAAACGTTGAAGGTGTATTGGACGGTTTGATAATGGCGTTATCTATGCGATTATTTTTTGTGTTCTGATAGAGTTACGACCATAGATTTTTAGCTCTTTGAGATAGCATTGACGACATTACTGTAAATTGGTGCTTTACTTATCAGGAAACCGAATGACTTAATTAACAATCAAATTTTGTTCCTTTCCTTTTTATACATAACCATTAGGTACTTAATCAAATTTATCAAGTTTGTCTTACCAAATTATATAAGAACAAATCGACGTATAAACAGCAAAACGTCAGCTACTTTCGAATTGGTCTCCCTGGGAGGAAGATTGTGTGTGGGGGTGTTGTGGGGGCGGGACGGGGCGGTGGGGGGCGGGGAGCTGGGGGACATATCCGGCTTTCCTTCTCCTTCGATTAGGGGCGACAAATTGGAAATCGACCCCAACGGGGACCTTAGATTTTGTCATCACTTTTCTCTCATAACAACTTAACTCTCCTTTGTCATAACAATCAAACTATTAAATCGACATCACAGTGTTATAGCTATAATAGCTCATGAATAAGATATTTTTTTTTTTTAGTTCTCGCCTATGGTCGTATCTTCCCTGAAATGGAAAATATACGAATGCCTTTGCATACTGCATCACTGTCTTTGATTTGCATTTTGAGACACAGCATCCCACGAGACAATTATCTTTGCATTGCCTCATTCTTTTAATATTATCAACATTACTCACAAATCTAACATAAGCATTGCCGATCCGATGTGAAAATTTCCGTTCGTCTGTAAACCAGACAATGAGAAGACTCTTGCTTTTGCAAATTCTGTATGTCCCCAAGCAAGTAACACTGAGTCGTTGTTGCCATACTGTCTTGCATCAAATTTTAAGAGCAGGTTCATTCACTCATTGTCAAAAACCCACTGAATTTGGATGTTATTCCAGTAGGAATACGAAGATAAGTCAGGGCCCAAACCACTTCATTCCAAGTGGTAAGCTAAAATGTGTAATAAGGTACAATCTAGCGACTGGAAAATTGGTATTAAACTTTTTGTCTTGTGACCGAACAATATATATATATATATATATATATATATATATATATATATATATATATATATATATATATATATATATATATATATATGTGTGTGTGTGTGTGTGTGTGTGTGTGTGCGTGTTCATGTGTATATGATCATGGATAGGTTAATGTATTCTAAAGCCCATCTCACCATATAAGCATTACCCCTGTTAAACCTGGCCACTTCACTCAGTTCTGTGTTGTACCGGCACAAACCAGATCAACAGACTCTTATTACACCGTCTTCTGGTTCTGTTACGGGCCTCTTTGCCTGAATCTTAATTTCTTTCATTAACGAGTGTTGTTTCCCAAACGCATTACTTCAAA
Source organism: Macrobrachium rosenbergii (assembly GCF_040412425.1). Classification (NCBI taxonomy): domain Eukaryota; kingdom Metazoa; phylum Arthropoda; class Malacostraca; order Decapoda; family Palaemonidae; genus Macrobrachium; species Macrobrachium rosenbergii. Next base: position 17,296,435 of record NC_089758.1, read on the forward strand.
GGTTACCATTTATTCAAGCAAAAACTACATATGCAAACCAATCTCCTTTCTCCCGCTAGATACGGGGAGAGTTACCTTTCCTTCCTCTTCCAGCGTGGCATGTTTTTAGAATTTCTACCTTTTACCTTAAAGTTTTTTTTTTTTTTCGTTTTCATCGAAATCTACACTGAAGATCAACTGGATTCTGTGCGTTGGTTCACATGTATTCAGGAAGTGGAAGTCCACAGGGGTAAAAATATAACAGTCAAATTCAAAGTTTTCTCCGCGTGTCACTTTCCCTTTCTAAGATAAAATAGCATATCATTCACGGTACACCCAAATGCTGTAATTTTTTTTAAAACCATTATATCAAAGTACAAGTAGCATCGTTGCTTTTGGCAAGCATACTTCCACTTATCTCCGCTTTTCTCGCAGGAAAGAAAGCACGAGCAAAACATTCCCTCCTCTTGCAAATATTGACTTCACTTTTCCTTGTCCATTTTTTCCCTTGAGAATCTCTGTCACGTGTTTCAAAGTTTCAGGTCAAAGGCCCTCAGCCGAAAACTTTTATTTCTTTTTCTTGCCAGTGATACAATGAAAGAAATAAAGAAAAAGAAGAAAAAGACATCCAGGAGTGTTGGAATACAATGTGTAAAGTGGCCATTGTTTACAGCCTTTGAAAAAAAAAAGAGCCTTTTATTTGCAGTCAGATTCAGAGAGAATAAAAGAGAGAAAGAGAATGGAGAGAAAGAAGTGTGTGGAAAGTTCATGACTGAATAATTTGCACACCTAGGCTGCTGAATAGACCGATTAAGTTTTCAAACAAGTATAGGAATTTATAAGTACGTAGCTGTTAATCAGCTCAGTCGTCTGGTTAAACTAAGGTATACTTAACTTTTCTATAAACATCAAGAAAATCTGGAGGAATTTTCCAGATCGGAGAGAGAGAGAGAGAGAGAGAGAGAGAGAGAGAGAGAGAGAGAGAGAGAGAGAGAGAGAGAGAGAGAGAGAGAGGACTGATTTGATTTCAGAGAGCAGCTTTATAACAATTATGATCAAAGGTGCCGGAAATTACCCGCTGGTTATATAATTTTAATTACCTGCCTCCATCGTTAGCAAAGAGTAGCTCATAATAAACGTTTCCTGCCGTGACGTAACAAGAGAGAGAGAGAGAGAGAGAGAGAGAGAATTGTTTTTCGCGGTCCCTGGTCCGTTGTCTCATATACTTGCTAGTAATCTTAGAGAAGATTATCATAATGAGAGAGAGAGAGAGAGAGAGAGAGAGAGTGGCCAAAAAGCTCACTATATATTTTTCTTTACATTCAAAAATGGAAAAGAAAAATAAAAGATATTCTTCATTCTAAAAAAAAAAAAAAAGACATCTCGATGCCTAACCCCAGAACGTGCCTGGATGAAGATTGCCAGAAATAATTAGATTCCGAAATTCCCGTTTAACTTCTTCCCCGCCCTGTGGAAGTCGTTACGAGTCTCTGAAGGCGGGAATGAAGTCCTGAGGTCTTCCCCATTCCCTTTTTTTAAATGATTGGACCTTTCCCAGAGAGTGACCCCCAAGGGTTTTAACCCGGTATGTATCCACCTTTACGGCGTGTTTTGTACAAGCCCGTTGGGGATTACCGTAAAAACATAAACAAAAGACTATAAATATCATAAAGACAATGACCCCCAAGAAATATCAGTCCTAGATAACGACCCCCGAACTTTGCTGGGGGTCACTATCTAGGAAAGATCTGAATTATTTAGTCAACTTCTTACAAATATTTTTAGATGTCTTTCCTTATCATCAAGACTACAATGATGAAAATGACAGTACTGTATACGGACTATACGAAAAACAACAACAACAAAAACATTATTAGGGAGCTATTTTCCTCCTTAAAAAATTTAACAGAACATCATAAACATATACAAATACCTTTCATTAACCACAATGAACCTCTTAACTTTTCAATTTCCTTGCGCTGTTTAGGTACCCTTGTCTCACTGCGAACCTTCAGTCCCACCTCAAAATGAATTAAGTATTTTTAACCTTCCGAGGTTGGAATCGAACTCATACGCTTTAGTTTTAGAGAGATTACTTTCCGAGCGCATTCGAACACACACACACACAAGTTAACTGTGGTAAGGCTCCCCTAACCCTAAATATCAGTATCTTAGTAGCGCGTGAGGGTTGCTAATTCCTGAGATATATGCTAGTATTGCACCAGACCCGGTTTTTTTTTGCCATGCCCCTAGGTTAGGTTAGGTTAGATTGGGTTAAGTTAGGTCAGATTAGTACCTTTACAGTAGTTTGGGTGTGGGAAACATAATGAGATTATTATCAAGGAAATTCTTTGGTTAGTTTTTAAGATATGGCGTCCCGCTTTGTTCAGGGAAAGGCCCCATACTCGGTTACTTCTCGGAAAAATGCTTGCGAGTTCGAATCCCATCGCAGAGTTGATTTACGACAGTTTTTGTCCCGTTAAAAACTTTTTAAATGTCTGCTCGTAATCCAGGTAATTGCCATTGACTAGAGGTTTCAAACTATAAAAGAGGATTACTGAACATTGAGTAAAAAATGGTGTCACCATCTGGCAGCAACCTGATGCACTCTCAAGACGTGCAAAGATTTGCAAGAGTCAATTAAAATAAAATGAAAAAAACAACAACTGCTAAAACATTACATATTTTTGCTACCATCAAGTGTGTATATACTGTATATATATATATAATATATATATATATATATATATATATATATATATATATATATATATATATATATATATATACATATATATATATGTATATATATATATATATATATATATATATGTATATATATATATATATATATATATATATATATATATATATATATATATATATATATATATATATATATATATATATATATATATATATATATATATATATATATATATATATATATATATATATATATATATATATATATATATATATATATATATATATATATATATATATATATATATATATATATATATATATATATATATATATATATATATATATATATATATATATATATATATATATATATATATATATATATATATATATATATGTATATTAGACAATTATTACTTTTATTATACTATGTGCTATATTTTATTACCGTGTATAATGTAGAAGTATAATATGTATTTTCCTCAATAAAACTAAACATCTTAGAGGAACTCCATATCTCTGAAAATATGAATTTATACCTGTAATGGTAAGGAACAAGATATTTTGTAAGAAATGAAAAAACAAAAACAAAAAAGTCATCAACGCTCACACCATACGTGTCTTCCAGACTTCATGCGAAATTTAAGTGAAATCTCTTGCAGCCCTCTGAAGAAAAACGAAAACATTTTTTGGCTCTGCAGAACAGAAGGAGCGAACGATGCCGTGTAATTCTCAACGTGAAGCGATATAAGAAACTTCGGAGGAAACCATTTTTATATGAAACGATCCACAGCAAACTTTCGGGAAATGTATCTTAACTCTTTGAGAGAGAGAGAGAGAGAGAGAGAGAGAGAGAGAGAGAGAGAGAGAGAGAGCTGGAATTCTGGAATCAGAAGTTAGATTAATGAAGAAAAATTCCAGAAAAATCTCCCAGAAACACTTTCCTGGGCTATTTTTCAGATTGCTCGTCATAACGTGTACAAGAACGCGCGCACGATTTGGAGGATGTTTTGAAACTATTTATATCTACGGTAACAAACAGCTCGCTGCTCTTTCATTAGACTATTTATCAAAAAAAGGAAGTAGGTGCGAGCATTATTTTTTTCATAATGATGCCTTCTACAAGAACGTTACGCTGTTATATCCCAAATATTTTTGATTGTTAAAATGTTTATCACTGTATAACTGTTTATTCCATTATTACACAGAAATATTAAGGAATGATCAGCACATTATTTAATGGGTTATTTCCTAATAAATTACTTCTATTCTGTTTTAGCTATGTAAAATATGAATGTAACTTTATCATGTCAAACAGAGAGAAAATCAAAGGAATTAAAAATTATTTGAAAAAAAAATTAAGTATGAGCACAACGCCGAATATCAAATATTTCCTTAGTGTAAACTGCTTCATATTATCAATTAAAATAGGTTCATTACTTTTACTTATAACATCCAGCTATATCCAAGACTCATCTGAACAAAAATGGCTATTTTCTCCACTCCCTCAAAAAGAGCACCTATAGAACCTGCATCAAGAAAGAAGAGAATACAAATAAAAGAGAATTAGTAACTAAAGCACATCAAGAGAGAATGCGTCGAGATCAAGACAAATCTAGAAACAAGTGAAAAATGCCCCGAAGTTTCTTCGGCGTAATCGAGTTTTCTGTACAGCACGGACCATGAAACTCTCAATCGCTGCCCATGAAACCAGCCTGTGTTTTGTAATGCTGTATGAAACACTCAGCCACGAACCACGAAACTATCAGCCGCGGCCCATGAAACTTTCAGTCACTCCCCGGTGGTGGCCTGTGTTGCTGGCACATATAGCGGTGCCAGACGCACGATCATGGCTAACCTTAACCTTGAATAAAAAAATACTGAGGCTAGAGGGCTGCAATTTGGTATGTTTGATGGTTGGAGAGTGGATGATCAACATGCCAATTTGCAGCCCTCTAGCCTCAGTACTTTTTTAAGATCTGAGGGTAGACGGACAGACAAATAGCCATCTCAGTAGTTTTCTATTACATAAAACTAAAACAAGGTTCTTTTGGCTGAAGTGATGTTCCTCGGATGCAACTTTTCTCTTCGTGAGGAGAAAAAGATGAGAGATCATATCCAGTGAGTGACGGTTCCTACACAAAGTTGCTGTTGGAGGAAAGAGAGGCAAAAAGAAGTTAGCTGCCTTCTCTGGAAGGTCAAGTCTTGGAAAATGGTACGTGGCAGCATCTTAAGAAACAAGACAGTTGCAGGGCGTATTTGAATTTAGTACACACACACACACACACACACACACACACACACACAAGCACACACACAAGAGATAAATAAATCCAAGATTTTCCTTTACTATAAAAAATCATGAAGAATCTTTGGAAAAATAGTAATTTGACAAGGATCTGTTTATTTCTACTTCCTCATTTAATATATTTATTTCATAGTACATTACTACTTTCAAAGGCCTTTGCAGAGCTTCTGCTAATTATATTTGTAGATTTTACTTTCCCGTTTTACATCGCATGAATATTAAGCAAATTAAAGCAGTTATAAAAATGCATTTAAACTTCACCTTTGGCATTTTCAGTCTGTCTGGCTGTCTCTCTCTCTCTCTCTCTCTCTCTACACACACAAACCCACAAACCCACACTTACGCAAACACACATGTTTATACATATACTTATACATGTGTGTATGTGTATATAGCAAAAAACAGTTGAGAAATGCCTTCTTTTATTCGATGCCCCTTTACAGTTTTTCCTGTTATATATGATGTGGTTTTACTCAATTCCAGTGACATGTATTTATATATATATATATATATATATATATATATATATATATATATATATATATATATATATATATATATATATATATATATATATATATACAGATAAAAACTATAAATCATAACAAATAATATTTCTTAGCGCTCTGATAATTTTGTGGCTCAGTACGTTAACGAAAAATATCATCACTCATGGCGTTAAATGCCTTATATATATATATATATATATATATATATATATATATATATATATATATATATATATATATATATATATATATATATATATTCAGTTTATTGTAAGGACTTGTGGTGATACAAAAAATATCTCTCTCCTCTTTCTCTCTCTTCTTTCTCTCTCTCCTGATTCCCTTCAAACCACTGACTTGATGTTTTATGATGAACTATCTTATAAAATAAATTGTTTTTCGCTATCTAATTAAAGTTTCCCGCAACCACTTTGCCAGCGAAAGGATTCCTCCTTGAGTAAGTTGCTCATTATACCAAGTTCTCCCTCATATTTTAATCAAGATTTTCCTCTCTTTACTCTGATATTTGATGCAATTTTTCCATCTACTTATTTCGAAGATAATTAATGACACAAAGGTATAACGAATCTAATATGGTTAATGTTCAAAGCTGGAAGCTTAATAAGATTTTGCCCGAGGCCCGCTTCTCCAAAGTTATCAAACGCGGACACACCGAAGCATTAAAAGGCTTATGAATCTTCACTAAAACTTTCAAAGCATATTTTCCCAGTTAATTTCATGTCATTCGCATGCTGTGCATAGTTTTCGACAAATCATAATTTTTTACCTAAAGTTTAATGCAAAGGCGAGTCTTTCAGTTCGGTGGTGAAACTTTAATTTCTTTTGATAAATTCGATTTGGTTCCATAGTCATTGGTGATGACAAGAAACAAGTAAAAAATGGCGTCGAAGTTTCTTCGCCGCAATCGAGTTTTCTGTCTGGACTCGGTGTAATGCTGTATGAGCGGCCCATGAAACTTTAACCACGGCCCAGTGGTGGTCTGTCCTGTATCGCTGCCAGAAGCATGATTATGGCTAACTTTAACTTTAAATAAAATAAAAACTACTGTGGCTAGAGGGCTGCAATTTGGTATGTTTGATGATTGGAGGGTAGATTATCAGCATACCAATATGAAGCCCCCTAGCCTCACTAGCGTTTAAGGTCTGAGGGTGGACAGAAAAAGTGCGGTCAGAAAAAAGTGCGGATGGACAGATAAAGCCGGCACAATAGTTTTCTTTTACAGAAAACTGAAAGGACTTTATTATTACTAAAGATCGATGATAATTAATTCTGCTCTGGTAGCATAAAATGCACCTGGAAAAGTTAAGCAGCATGTAATAGATTTTGTCAAAGAATCTTCCTTTTCGATTTTATATTTGGTTCACATGTTTTGTTAATAATAATAATAATAATAATAATAATAATAATAATAATAATAATAATAATAATAATAATAATAATATAATAACAGAAAGTAAGCGGAAATATTTTATAAAAAGCATGTGGGGATTATTTTCCGAAATCCCCTTCAGTATCATATTTGGAACACGTGTTTTGTTAATAATAATAATAATAATAATAATAATAATAATAATAATAATAATAATAATAATAATAATAATAATGATAATAATAATAATATACTTAAGCCTCGCCACAAGTTGTATCACTGGAAGGAGAGGTCGAAGGGATTTAATTCTTTCAGAAATTCATGAACCATACCCAAATAAGGAGCCTTATACTTGGAAATAAATCTGCGCTCTTCTTATGGCGCCCGCAAGTGTCTGACGGACGGCAAAGTGTAACTCCGTTATACTGAAATACTAAAAGGTGGTTCTGTGTTGAGGATATTCGGATCTTTCCTAGACAGTGACCCCCAAGGGTTTTATCCCGGCATACATCCACCTTTGCGGTGTGTTTAATACAAGCCCGTTGGGGATTACCGTAAAAACATAAACAAAAGACTGTAAATATCATAAAGATAATAACCCCCAAGAAATATTAGTCCTAGATAATGACCCCAGAAAACCCTTGGTGGTCACTGTCTAGGAAACCAAAATATTCTTTGTATGGCCCGCGTTTCATACTCAGGAATTTTCTCCAGAAGAAAAGAATGTATGTAAATCTTTAAGCAGTTCATAAATTCATCTTCTTCCTTCCCCCTTGGCATACAAAGTTCCTTCAGTCTCACTCTCAAAATGAAGTTGCGTCTCCCAGAAAGGTTCTCATTCACGAAGGTCTTCGCTGAGAACTCTGTCCCCCGAACTAATGAACCTCACTTGTACAAAGGGGGAACTACTTGGCTTCATTAGTGTTCAATTTAGGTCATTCTGGGTAAGTGTAGCTTTCTATAAACGCAATATATTGCAATATCTAAAGTATAAATGACCATAGTTTAGAGTCCCAAACTATTATCAACGAAGTTTCCATAGAAAACATGGAATTTTTTTTATTATTATTAGGCAGTATCTCTCAACAGTCAAACTATGAGGATTCCATCTATTTATTTTATTCTTACAATCCTGGCGCGATGTATAATTGCTGAAATATTAACGTTTACATTAGAGAAAATATTGGATTGTTGCAAAATAAAAAGAAGTAATTAGATTTGATTACAAACACGTGTGCATTGCCTCGATTGGCCTTCCAAAAAGTTCTAGGACCTACGAAAAAGAAGAGGGATAACTAAAACTTTCTGTTTTGACTGTATATTAAAATGACTAAGTGATTGCGGAAAAACAAATCAATTGTTTGCATTTAATTAATTACCCGAAAAGTCCTGCAAAAGTCGTTAGGCGTGAAAGAAAATCTAAAAGGTGAAAAAAATAAAATATATGATGGATGCATTGGGGTGAAATGTCTAAAATTCAAATAAAATTAAAAATATTTTATTCGGTTTATCAAGTTATTATTAAAATTCTCTCACTTTATTCTCTTGTAACTACTGACTCAATCTCTTACACAAAATTATTTAATAAAAACAAACTGTTTCCGGTCAACTAATTAATGTTTCATAAAACCACTTTCCCAGCAAAAGGAATCTTCCTGTTGAAAGTTTCTCATTGAATTAGCTTTTCATCATATTTTTACTCAAGATTTTCTTCTTTTTACGAAGCTGGCAAGTGTCTAAAACACATAGTAAGATAGCGAAGTATTTCTCTGTTACATTTGAGTGCTGAGAGCTGGTTTCTGTATTGAGGATATTCATAGTGTGGCCGCTGTGTCATACTGAGGAATTTGCTCAATAATAAAACAATTTATATGCGCAACTGAATAGCGCATAAATTCTTCTTCTTTATTCTCCTTTGGCATACAAAGGTCCCTCAGTCCCACTCTCATATGAGGTTACGAAACGCAACTTTTCCCAGAAAGGGTCTCATTCATAAAGGTTTCCGCTGAGAATTCTGTTCCCTGTGAACAAATGAATGTTACTTGTGCAAAGGGGAAACTACTTAGCGTCATTAGCGATCAGTTTAGGCAACTTCGGTCTGGCCTAGCTTCCTGTAAACTTAATGTTTCATAATACCCAAAGTTTGAATGACCATAGTTTAGAACCTCAAACTAGTATGCAACCTCGTTTCATACTAGTTTAAGGTTCTAAACTATATGCAATGTTCTGTCCAGCTTTAGGCAATTTTTTTTTATCCTTTAATGTATGATTATTCCAACTATCTTTTGACGCGATGTACAACTGCTAACAGTAAAGTCTTACACTGAAGAAAATGCTGGAATAATGGCAAATGAACGGAGCTAATTAGGCATGATGACATACACGTGAAATGCATACCTACTCTGGGCCTTTCAAAATGTTCTCAGCATCCCGGAGAGAGAGTTGATATCTAAACCTTTCTGCTGTGGCTGCATAGTACAACCACTTATGTGACTGTGCGTAAGAAATCAACTGTTTATTTTTCTTTCATTGTCCGAGAATCATTCGAAAGCCGTTAGGTGCGAGTAACTTCTTGAAAGGAACAAAAAATAAAAAAGCTGCATCATAATGAAGTATCTGTAAAAGAATGGATATGGACTTGAGGAAATCTTAAAAAAAAAGTGGATCAATGGATTCAAGCGGGTCAAAGGTATCACAGGTGAACACCCCCGATCGGGACACCCAAATAACATTGACCACTGAACAACTTGTAGAGGCTGTCATTAATAGCAAACTCGGGGCTCGTTCAGTGCGCAAGATTTTGTCTATTATACCAGGGGAAAGCAAGCTGTCAGCAAAAGATAAAAATATTGATATCAGAACAGAAGCTGAATGGAACAGAGGTTTTAAAGATATAGCTACGCTGCTCCAAATAATCTCTACAAGTGATTGGTAACCCAAGGTGGAACCTGGGTCCATCTCTTTAGCCCTAAAGCTAGCTTTGGAAAAACTACTTTCCTTGACTTCCGTCAAAATGAAAAGCATGGGAAATATACCGGCAAAGCTTGAACGATGACAATCAAGTAAATGAGGTTAAGGAAGTCAATGATGGGGAGTATACTTCAATAACTGCCCTTCTGTTGTGGCTGTATGCTACAACCACTAATATGAAAATGAAGAACTTAGATGTCTGCTTTTATTTCAGTTTCTCAGGAGTCATTCGAAAGTCGCACTAAGGGGCTACATAGAAAAAGAAGACAAAGGTCACGGCTACGTTAATTCTATGCCTACTGTATCATGAAAGGTCCCTTGAAAGGAATAATTCCACAATATTAGCTACTATTTACACAAACACACAAAGGCTCATAAGCAGTTACTCGGAACCCGGTGCACGTTCCCCCTTGTTAAACCACACTGTACCACTGGCTTTCATCTTACACGCTCTCTTACGCTTCCTGGGTATGAGAGTCCATCTTTAATATGTACTGTATATACATACATACACACACACACACACACACACACACACACACACACACACACACACACACACACACACACATATATATATATATATATATATATATATATATATATATATATATATATATATATATATATATAAATATATATATATGTGTGTGTGTGTGTGTGTGTGTGTGTGTGTGTTTGTGTGCTTATACTTCCTAATAAATGCAGTATTGATATTGATAAGTAACTGTAAATTATAGTATTATATTTAAATTAAGAAAGTGCAGTAAGCTTCACTTTTAATTAAATTCCACCATTCTACGCAGAGGCCTCACCAACAGCATAGGTGAGCAGACGCAGTGACTCACCAACTAACATTTCTATACTTCCCTTTAACTGGTCTAAAGCACAATTCCTGGTTTTCTAATTTCCCCTAACTTACGCTCCTTCCCTCCCACTTTGCCAGATTTATGCGAATGTAGTTTTCTCACTACCGAGACAATGATTGTTCTAATTGCTTAAGTTCATAAAAAAAAAAGTAAAAAATGCGCCGAAGTTTCTCCGGCGCAATCGAGTTTTCTGTACATCGTGTGATCAATGCCACCGAAAATTTACCTATCTTTCGGTGGTCTCGGTATAATGCTGTACGAGCCTCGGCCCATGAAACTTTAACCACGGTCTGGTGGTGGCCTGGCCTATATCGTTGCTAGATGCACGATTATGACTAACTTTAACCTTTAATAGAATAAAAACTACTGGGGCTAGTAGGCTGCAATTTGGTATGTTTGATGATTGGAGGGTGGATGGTCAACATACCAGTTTGCAGCCCTCTAGCCTCAGAAGTTTTTCAGATCTGAGGACGGACGGAAAACGTGTGGACAGAAAAAAGTGCGGATGGACAGACAAAGCCTCCATAAGTTTTCTTTTCAAAATCTAATAAAATATAAAAAGAAGAGAAGGACAAAGATTTTATGGACAATATAATTTCTTCTGTCTCTAGTAGAAGACGAAAACACTTTGATTCTCGAAACACATCATTATTAAGTCAGGGTGTCAAACTCATTTTGCCAGTTTTTGAGACACTTTAATTTCTGAGGGCCATAAAGAGGTCAATGCAGTAAAATATATATATATATATATATATATATATATATATATATATATATATATATATATATATATATATATATATATAATATAGTCTATAATTCTATAGTGCAGATACACTATTATATATTGTGTATGTGTGTAGGGGAAAGAGAGGAGGAAGCACTGTAGTTATACAATAAGCAAATAAAATTACTCGTTTTGAGAATTCGTAGAATTTATTATATCGTGACAATCGTACATAGATAAGAAAAAATATACCTTGCACATGGATAAGGAAAAAGAAATACCTTGCATATGTATAAAAAAATACCTTGCACATGGATAAGAAAAAAAATACCTTGCATATTTATAAGAGAAAAGAAATACCTTGCACATGAATAAGAAAAAATATCTTGCACATGTATAAAAAAAAGAAATACCTTGCACATAAGAAAAAGAAATATCTTGCACATGTATAATAAAATGAAATACCTTGCAAATGTTTAAGAAAGAAATTTCTTGCACATAGGCAAAAAAACCAATACCTTGCACATGGATAAATAAAAATATATACCTTGCACATGGATAAGGAAAAAATTCCTTGCACATGCCTAAGAAAAAAAAAGTACCTTGCACATGGATGAATAAAAGAAATACCTTTCACATCGATAAGAAAAAAGGAAACATTCATTCTCACTTTTAAAACAATCTTAATGCTGGGAGCTACTGCTTCCAGATACTTGAGATCTCTTTTTCTTGACCAGTGCATCAAAATTTGGGGTAAATGACTTAGTAGCGATCTTGAGGATGGAATTGAGGTGTTCATCACTAAGTTTCGACCGTAACCGGGATTTGTTAATGTTCATTACTGAAAATAACTGTTCACAGGCAAACGTGCTTCCATACATAGACATGATTTTTGATGCCAAATATTTTACATTGGGATATTTTGAATCCACATATTGATAAAACGTGCTCAGTTGACAGGTGGAAAACTTATCCTTTAACACTGAATCACACTGCATGTCAATTATTTCCAGTTGCAGAGGTTCAGGTAGCACATTTACATCAACTGAGAACGGATTTCTGAAGACAGCAAATTCATTTTCCATGCACTTGAAGTCACTAAATCTGTTTTGAAATTCATCTCTGAGCTTTGATATTTTCTCACAATATTTCTCTGCTAGGTCACCATCATCAATGTTATTTTTATTTTGCATAGATTTCAAATTGGGAAAGTGTGCAAGATTATGTGATGCAATTTGACGTTGAAAAAGCTGGAGTTTGATTTCGAATGCACGAATCAAGTCATAGAAATCGGTCACCAGTTTGTTTTTCCCTGCATCTGGATGTTGAGATGATTCAAATGATCTGTGATATCCACCATGAATGCCAAATCTTTCAGCCAAATAATGTCATTAAGTTCGTGCATCTCCTTTCCCTTTTCTATCATGAAAATTTGGATTTCACAACGCAATTCATAAAAGCGCTTCAACACCGTTCCTCGACTTAACCAGCGCACATCAGTATGATAAGGCAATCCACGAGGATTCTCACTTTCTTCCAAAAAGCAGTTGAATTGTCTATGATTGAGACCACGTGCTCGAATAAAGTTCACTGTTGATACAACAACATCCATGACATGAGCCATATTTAGTGTTTTACTGCACAATACTTCTCTATGTATAATGCAATGAATATTACGAAACTGGTTGTCAGGGTTCAAAGCCATAAGTTTCTCCTGCAATTTTGCCACTACACCAGCTTTTCTACCCACCATCTGAGGTGCTCCATCAGTTGCTAAACTTACACATTTCTTCCAGTCAACACCTAGTTTGTCCAGCGCCTAACTAAGCTTGCAAAGATATCATCACTTTTGTTGTTCCCTTCATTGGCACAAGCTCAACAAATGCTTCTGTTACCTGCATATTTTCATCAACTCCCTAATGAAAACTGCGAGCTGTGCTACATCACAGACGTCTGTGCTTTCGTCAATTGCAACAGAAAAGGCCACAAATGATTTAACTTTGCTTTGAAGTTGATTATCAATGTCTTCAGCTATTTCATTTATTCTCTCTGCTATTGTATTTCTTGACAGACTTACATTTGCAAAAGCCTGACGTTTATCTGGGCAAATCACATCAGCAGTCAACAACATACATTTCTTAACAAAATCTCCTTCAGTAAAAGGCCTTGATGACGCAGCTATTTCATTGGAGATAATGTAACTTGCTTTCACCGCAGCATCACTTACATGACGTACATTTTTGAATAAGGACTGCTGTTGTTTCAGAGATTGTTCTAATTCTTCAACTTTATCATCACGTGCTTTTCCACTATATTTCTTATATACTTGAGCATGGTTTGTGTCATAGTGCCTCCTAACATTATATTCTTTAGGCACGGCAATTTGCTGATTGCAAATCAGACATGTTGGTTTTCCATTTATATCACCAAAAAATACAAGTCTTTCCACTTCTCTTGTATTACTCTATGTTCGTCTTTAATTGACCTTTTCTTGGATGACATCATCAACAAAAAATTGAAATGATCAATTCTCTTTGAAAATGTATATAGCTTGTGTGAAAGCCTGAGAGATACTGAATTCCGGCCTAAATTATTTCCTTCCAAAGTCATCACCGTACTGAACATGTTTTATACCTGTGCGCTCGCAGTTCGAGCCCCATACTGAGCATAGCCCAACTCAATAGCCTCCGCATTTAGCCTACCTACACATCTATTTACAAACCCAAAATTCATAATTTTCTTGCAATTATAATACTGTTAACTGGAAAAGTGAAATAATTTTCCAAAAAATATACGCATGATAGCGTAGTTTTGCTTTCTTCCCGATGACACAAGAAGCCCAGTACCGAACATTGCCTTCCTCTTGCACTGCTGTCGGGTACCGAACATTGCCTTCCTCTTGCACTGCTGTCGGGTAGTCGCTTGCAGTCGGTTTACGATCGTAAAAAAATAAAAAAACGAGAGAGAGAACGCAGTCCTTATAATATAAGTTTCAAAAGTCCAAAAGTGTATATATATATAAGTATATATATATATATATATATATATATATATATATATATATATATATATATATATAAATAAATATATATATATATATATATATATATATATATATATATATATATATATATAAATAAATATATATATATATATATATATATATATATATATATATATATATATATATATATATATATATATATATATATGGTATAAGTATAGATAAATAATATAATATATATACATATATATATATATATATATATATATATATATATATATATATATATATATATATATATATATATATATATATATATATATATATATATATATATATATATATATATATATATATATATATATATATATATATATATATATATATATATATATATATATATATATATATATATGCTTCGTGTGCGTGTGTGTGTTTGAGTATTTTCATATATAATTAAAACCATTTCTAAATATATTTTTAAACTACACCGCCACTGAGATTGGCGGGCCAAAAGTAGTGTGGCTGGGGGCCGCATGCGGCCCGCGGGCCGCACGTTTGACATCCCTGTAATAATTAAGTGGTTAACATAAAAGATCTTGCAATTAGGAACTCAGCAGTTTTAGGCTAATTAAATTTGGCCGAATCTTTTCTTTTTGGTCAAAAAACTAAATTTGTAATAATCAGCATAAAATTTACGAGACGGGCAGACTTTGCATAGGGATCAGGCAAAGGGTGATTTGTATATATTCATCACTTGACCTGATAATATGAATCATATATATATATATATATATATATATATATATATATATATATATATATATATATATATATATATATATATATATATATATATATATATATATATATATATATATATATATATATATATATACAGCGCGTGTGTGTTTTGCGCACACGCAATGTGTTCAAACTCTTTGGATCACAGAAAATATGGTCTTAGTCTTAACACTGGCAGAGATATAAAAGAAGATTACAAATATGAAAAAGACACTAACGATACGGATAACAGCGATGATGCCTTGAAAATTGTGACATTTGTAATAGCCTTAAGAAAAATCCGATTAGTCGCTTGAGGAGACTAACGACCTGGCCGGAATGCTATCTTCCTTCGCTGGAATTCTGCCGTTCATACTGTCACCTAATTATATACATATATATATATATATATATATATATATATATATATATATATATATATATATATATATATATATATAATGCACACACACACACACACACACACACACACATATATATATATATATATATATATATATATATATATATATATATATATATATGTGTGTGTGTGTGTGTGTGTGTGTGTGTGTGTGTGTGTGTGTGAGTGTCTGTTCGCAACTCAGTGTCAATTCTCCAAATGGGGGGTTGGCTTCAGAGAGAAAAAATCCTAGCCTCTTCATAGTCATACGTGAGAAGCTCATCAATAACGTGTCGAACCCCCAAGTATTTAATGTGTCATTCACCTCTATCATCCATCCACTCTTTCACCTCCTAGATATTCAGAACCTAATCTTTCAATCACCTATTTCATCCCTTATATCCAGCACTTTCTATGTCCTCTCTTCCTCCCTCCTAATACCTCCGAGCCGCTCAGGCTTCACCAGAAGTATCGTCCTCCATTTCTTCCACATCTCCAAGCCATATCAAAGCAATTAATCCATATTCACATCTGCCTAACATTTTTTCGCAGTTATGTACCTTCCATTTCTTTTCCTTTGTATATGATGGCTACATATGCTGCACAAACAAGTCTTCACAACAGCCTTAACCTCTGTTTTTTAATGAGAGTTCATCGTCTTCACTACACTTCGATAAAGGAGAGTTGACTTAACTGCTCCTTAAAACATTTCAACATTGGTACGCAAAGGAAGTTCATTTCTAACATCCTTGCTCTCATTATGTTGTCATTCACTTCTTATTCCTTTCAGTCATCTATTCCATCTATTTCTACATATCTATAAGAAACCACCACCTTATTGTCATAACTTCTTTTATGACATTCACCGCCGAATTTTCACTTACCCTCAAAATCCTACTCATGCTGATTTACTTTCAACTTTCTTCTCTTGTAAAATAATATCAGTCTCGTTTACTAGTTTATGCATTGTCTAATAATTATCCATAATCAACTCAGTATCTTACACAAACTTTATACTTTCTATATTCAATTCACAGCCCAATAAGTCTTTCGTGAGATCTACTACTGGACCCGTCTTGGTTCCTTTCCTTGTAACGAAAATATGGATCGAAACACTGTATAAACTACTTCGAAAGAGAGGAGCAAATCGGAATTGAAAGATTATCTGTTGCTATTATTATTATTATTATTATTATTATTATTATTATTATTATTATTATTATTATTGTTTTGTCTACCTCGACAATAAGAGTTTTTTTCAGGCGTATCCAAATGTTCTTGTTTTAACTGGGACCGAAAAATTAGAGTAGGATAAATCTAGAGTTGTTGCACGTCGACCTGGAAAAGACGAACAGGAGAGGGTGAGCAGTAAAAGACAGGAAATATATGCAGCTAAGGGTCGAAACGAAGCGGATTCCAATACTGTTTACAGCACACTGCGTCAGGTACACATTAGCCTCTTCCCTCTTGCGTAGAGCTCCTACTACGGTTCCCCGGAAGGGGTGAGTGCCGTTAGTGCACCTCATGCGCGGTGCACTGCAGGCATTTTATCTAAGGTTCTTTGCAGCGTCCCTTCGACCCCTAGCTGCAACCCCTTTCATTCTTTTTACTGTACTTCCGTTGAGTTTCTTTTTATTTTTGCATCTCACTTTCCACCCTCTCCTAACAACTGTTTCATACTGCAACAGCGGGGTTTTCCTCCTGTTACACCTTTAAACCCTATCTCCCACTAATATAATTTTCACCTTCCATTTATGAACAACCCCTTTGGAATACATCGACAGCCTCCTAAGAATGATTGTTATTATTTTTATATCTCATGAATGACAACACAGCCTCTGAAACAGGCCACAGAGTTCTTGAAGTAACATCCTGACCACGGCTGACATGAAGACTCTCAATTTCCCTTTCACCCGCTGAGTGACCTCGAAGGTCCCAGCGTTTGACCATAGGCATAAATCTTACATTCCATTCCATTCCATTCTTACTACGGTTTCTCCGGTACAAACATCTGTTACTATATTAACAGCTTTCTGCTCTGTAAGTTATTATCGCCTGGCACATTCCTAACATAGAGCGAACTTTATGTTTATCTGAAATAAGGCTGAAACTCGCTTGTGCTAGTCCCGCTTTAAGTTAGACAGACCTTTAAGAAGAAATACTCTCATGGTGTGTTACTCAAGAACCATTCTGATCAATTGATCGAAAGCTCCCTTGGGAGTGTAGCTTGTGCTTATAAATGTAAAACGGGACCGTTTTTTCATCTATGAGGGTCAGATTTGATTGATGAAAATACCATCTTTTTCATGAGCAGGTTTGTTTTATCATATTGTTGAATACGAGATTTAATATTTATTGAGGAAACAGGAAACTGTCATTTCGTCTATTGCAGATTTCTGATATTTCTTTGCCTTGACAAAGTTTTTGTCTTTAAGGGATTGTTCCTGTATTATTTAAAACTGAAAACGATTCGAATGGGAAATAATAAAACTGCTAGAGTAAAGCATTAGGAACCTTTCTGAGAATAATAGTTACATCTCTGGTATTAACGTGGTTTTATTTAAAAGGAAAAATTTTACTGTAAAGGATAAAAATGTCGAAAGTATCTAAAATCTAGAGAGACACAATCCACACTGGAAAGGTAATAACAGGCGTTTGCTATCTTAGCCACCATTATAAAAAAAAATTCTTTAAATTTTACCAAAAATATTCATGAAGTTATACAAGATACTTTGAAAGCAGAGACACTGTTTTTTTACATTTTTAAGTTAGGCAAAATTATTCACATAACGTGAAATTAGTCGGCTGCTTCTTCATCCAGCGTGGAATGAAGGCCCTGTAAGTACAGTCCCCATTATGAAGGGCCGTATTGTGTGTCTTACTGCATGTTTTATATGATACAATAATATAGTAAATAATACATAGTAACTTACTGTCATACAGTGTACGAGAATATGCTATGCACACATGTACTTTGTGATGAAATATTGAATAGAATAATCTTTTTTTGAACCTGCTTATACGCACGTGAATTTGCAAAGACTGCGCCGATTAAAATCCAAAACACAGTTTCATTTTACAAAGTCTAACACTGATTACTTTTTCATTCCTCTCTCTCTCTCTCTCTCTCTCTTTCTCTCTCTCTCTCTCTCTCTCTGTAAATTTATTTGAATTTATCGATAACCTGATTGCTCCCTATGGTGTTCTCTATAGCCTACCCACTTCATATATTTGACTATGGTTTCACCAAGTAATAAAATACAAATTAATTAACGTGCATCAAATTGTCTCTGAAATGCAATAAACACGTATCGATATATTGCCCACACGACGATAGAGTCATTGGAATGTTCATTATTTTTCGAAACACCATTATGTGCATATACGATACACATACACACGCACGTACACACACACAAATATGTATATACACTGTATATATATACATACATGAACATGTATATATACAGTATATATATATATATATATATATATATATATATATATATATATATATATATATATATATGATGTATAATACAATGAATAAATTAGTACGAAACATTCTAAAAATAGATTGAGAACGACTGAAGAATGCATGGAAATATTTTAAGTACAAAATAATCTTGCAGGCAACTTATATGTATACGTATTGCATACACACACACACAAAACACACACACACACACACACACACACACACACACACACACACACATATATATATATATATATATATATATATATATATATATATATATATATATATATATATATATATATATATATATATATATATATATGTGTGTGTATTAGTGTAACTGTATATTATCTTGTACTTTTCCCCGATTATGCTTATTGAGTTGGAATTAATGACTAGTTATACTTCCTCTCTAAGATCGTTTGCTTAATAACTACAGGAACGCAATAATAATAATAATAATAATAATAATAATAATAATAATAATAATAATAATAATAACAATAATAATAATAATAATAATAATAATAATAATAATAATAATAATAATAATAATAATAATAATAAGGAACGTGAAGAAGACATGGTGCTCATTTACAAAAACAACCATGATAATAATAATATTAATAATAATAATAATAATAATAATAATAATAATAATAATAATAATAATAATAATAATAATAAAAGATAACCCTCACTAGTATATAAAATGTTTTACAAAAATCATTTTGATAAAAATAAATATTTTTATAAACTATCATTCAATTCTTTCGTTCAAGAAATAATTCCTAATTACCGACTAATTTCCATAGAAATGTAGGAATGTGCAACTCACCAATAAATAAAGTTACATATAAATATTTTGCTATGTTGTGCAAAGTCATATCAAATCTGCTGATTTCCATTAATATATTTTTTGCGCATCTGTCAAACAGCTTCCCGGATGACTGTCCACAAACAAAATGCATGTAACGCGTAATTGTGTTTGCACAAATAATTAAATTTTTCGAATGCCCTCTGTCATAAAGCTATCGAATAGAGAATTTCAGAATTGAAAACGGCGAATGGACTCGACGGCTTGGATGATGCACTTCACTGATATGCGATCGTAATTGATTTCCTTTTTTTTTTTTTATCAAATCGTTATGTTTATATAACTTGTAGGAACGCAACGTTAGTACGAATGTGCTACACTTTGTGATCAGCAATATTTTAATTTTGCATAAACAAACACAATTAATTTTTACGAAGATTATTTTATATATACATGTGTGTATGTATTTATATATATATATATATATGTGTGTGTGTGTGTGTGTGTGCGTGTGTATGTATGTATGTATGTATGTATGTATCAACATAACTTGAGACATTACTATGCAGACAATATACAGTGAAAATTCTAAAGCACAAGTAAAAAAAAATATACTTCGCATTTTCCTTCCCAGCATATGATTTATGCTCTGTCATAATGATACCTTCATCTACATAATATGCAAATGGGGTGCCACCAAGACGGTTTATCACATAGCTCTTTCTTATACTCTGTTAATAGGCATATACTGGTAGCGATATGAATCATAAATCAAACATAAGTTTTTACATAATGAATATTCGTTCGTGAGATATTCTTACTTATAATATATACTTCATACACATGTATCCATGCTCATATGCATATATTCACATATGCGTAAACTGTACATTTATATAAATATATATATATATATATATATATATATATATATATATATATATATATATATATATATATATATATATATATATATATATATATATATATATTTATACACACACACACACACACACACACACATATATATATATATATATATATATATATATATATATATATATATATATATATATATATATATATATATACATATAGTCTGATGATCAAGATGGTTGATGCAACCGAGAAAATAAGATGACGGATCTGATTAAACATTATTATTCCACATACAGATTTCCTCACATTTATGATGGTCATCGAAAAAGAAAGTGACTGAACAGGTGATCGAAACCTAAAATGAATTTGGAACTGATGAAGAGATAAAGGGATTATCATGGGATATTATTATTATTATTTAAAAAAAAAAGTCAGTTTTCACGTCTGTGCTGACTGTGAACGAAAATAGCGATTTTATTTTTTATACGAAACCAGCAAATTTACTCTATAATATACCACAATATAATTCTCAGGAACAGTTACAGTAAGTCTCTATGTTTCATTTCTGTTGAAGTACAACTGTGCTAGTCACTTAAGCCCCGCTAATTTAGAGACAGGGAGAAAGACGTTAAGTTCTCTCTTTCTGTAATTGCCCAATGGAGAGAGAGAGAGAGAGAGAGAGAGAGAGAGAGAGAGAGAGAGAGAGAGAGAATGTTGTCTTGAAGTCTCACTATGCAAGGAGAGAGAGAGAGAGAGAGAGAGAGAGAGAGAGAGAGAGAGAGAGAGAGAGAGAGAGAGAGAGAGAGAGAGAGAGAGCGCAAACTAGCGCTCTGAATATTTGTAATGACTACAGAGAGAGAGAGAGAGAGAGAGAGAGAGAGAGAGAGAGAGAGAGAGAGAGAGAGAGAGAGAGAGAATTTACTTATGTTCTTACTTTAAATGCTATTTTATGCTTTTCTAGGCAATATTGTACTAAAATAAACAAACACATAAATAAACTTAATATGTTATTAAGCCCCAAGCCGAAACCATATAAAGACGCAATCGTTTCAAAGACATTCTGTTATCGGAGAAATTCGTTTCCGATAATCGTTGCAGGTATCGCCGGAGTACAATGCTTCGTAATGGCGGTATAAATCGTCGGCATTATTGAGCAACCATGTTCCTATTGGCAGCCAGCCACTGATAAGGGACTGATGTATAAAGCCTAGATTGTATCCGCAATACAAGAGCGTAATGTAATTCCCACATTAGATTTCACTTTACTTTAGACTAGTAATGAGATTCGTGAGTAATCATTTCCTCTTTTCTGTATTACTTCAATTTTTGGAAATGATTAATAATTATAATATTAACAGGGATATTATTTTGGAATCGTTGAACGTGGGGACTTTAATCCAAAGGCAAGTCTCTGTGATTAATGTTACATTATTTTAGTTAATTAATTTTCCTATAACTAGTTATGTATTTGTTAAAGCCTATTGGTCGTGCGTGTCTGTGTGTGTGTGTGTTTTGTCGATATTACTGTGTGGTAATTAAAATCAAGGAGAGATCAGATGCAGATGCAAGTTTACGTATATAACAGTGCTTTCAGTTAATGTACCGATAGCTGGTGATAGTAACGAGAAGCTACTAGAGGCTGGGAAAGAGTTTAAAAGTATTATAAAAGGAGGCCATGGGTGTCAGCAGAACCAGGAAGATGGATTTGTAATTAATGTTACTATGGATGGAGGAAGACTGTAAGTGAATTCTGGAATAGGCAATTAAATCTAAACTGAGTGGATGACAAAGAAAATATAAGACAGATAGACCAAATTTCTAGATTTGATTAATACTAATTTCTTAATAAACAAAAGCAATGGAAGAAGGTGATGAAAAGAATAAAAAAAAGAAAATCCATAGCTAAAGAGTAACGAAAACTAGATTGAACTGAATATAGAATTTAGGCCAAAGGCCAAGCACTGGGACCTCTGAAGTCATTCAGCGCTGAAACGAAAATTGACAGTAAAAGGCTTGAAAGGTGTAACAGGAGGAAAACCTCGCAGTTGCACTATGAATCAATTGTTAGGAGAGGCTGGAAAGTAAGACGGAAGAAAGAGAATATGAAAGGAGGTACAGGAAAAGGAACGAAAGGGGTTGCAGCGTGGGGCCGAAGGCACGCCACAAAGAACCTTGAGTAATGCCTACAGTGAACCGCATGAGATGCACTGACGGCCCTACCCCCCTACGGGGACGAAAACTAAAAGTAGACCTTAAAGATATAGTCAGACCAAGACTTCAGCGAGAGTATTGATCTTAAGGAATATCCGTTTACCTTCGACTAGTTCATTATTGATCTTATTAAGGGAAGGAAAGTTAAAGAGTATCAGTTTATGACATTATAAAAAAAAGCAAAAGGTTTTAACGCACCAATGAAAAGGAACAGAGGCAGACGCCATTCGTCTTAAACAGAACCAAACAGTCATTTTTTGCAACAACAACAACAACAACAACAATAATAATAATAATAATAATAATAATAATAATAATAATAATAATAATAATAATAATAATAATAATAATAATAAGTTAGCATGAGAATGACGGCTCTGATAACTGAAGTAAAATAGATACATCGCACAACGGAATGACTCAAAAACTAGGTTCAGGATATTTATAAATGTGATAAAAGTAATGAAATACAAATTATCATATATCAAAACCAAATATTTTTTTTAACTCTCCTCTCAACATCCTTCTGCACTTTTTCGAAAAAATAAATCAGGCAGAGAGATTCCTTATGGCCAGCAGCAATGAAAAGCAAACTTCTGAGATGAAGACGCCTCATGAACTCTGGAAAACAATTTCGCTTTTTCTGTTGACTGACTTCTGCAAGCAACTGATACTATTGCAAACCGGAATCATTTTCTTTGTGGGTTTCATATTTACCTTTTTCAAAAAATACTTATTTTTCAGGCTGCCCAGTTCATCAAAATTTTGTGAGAAGTCATGAAAGTGGGAAAAATTCTAGAGTGAAAATTCGACATTCCAGTAAGAAAATATTCAGACTGAAAATTCAAAATTCCAGTAGGAAAAATTCAAGAATGAAAATTCAAAATTCCGAAAGGAAAACTTCTAGAGTAAGATTTCAAGGTTCCAGTGGGAAAATTCTAACAGGAAAAATTCAAGAGTGAAAATTCAAAATTCAGTCAGGAAAAATTCTAGTGTAAAAATTCAAAATCCAGTAGGAAAATTTCTAGAGTGAAAATTCAAAATTCCAGTAGAAAAAATTTTAGTGAAAATTCAGGATTCCAGTTGGAAAATTTTTTGAGTGAAAATTCAAAATTCCAGTAGGAAAAATCCTAGAGTGAAAATTCAAAATTCCAGTAAGAAACATTCTAGATGGAAAATTCGAAATTCTAGTAGGAAACATTCTAGAGTAAAAATTCAAAATTCCATTAGGAAATATTCTAGAGCGAAAATTCAAAATTCCGGTAGGACATATTCTAGAGCAAAAATTTAAAATTCCAGAAGGAAAAGTTCTAGAGTGAAAATTCAAAATTCTAGTAGAAAAAATTCTATACTGAAAACTCAAAACTCCAGTAGGAAAAATTCTGGAGTGAAAATTCAAAATTCTAGCAGGAAAAATTCTATACTGAAAATTCAAAACTCCAGTGGGAAAAATTCTGGAGTGAAAGTTCAAGATTACAGTAGAAAATTCTCTAGAGCAAAAATTCAAAATTACAGTGGGAAGAATTCTAGAGTAAAACTTCAAGATTCCAGTAGGAAAAATTCTAGAGTGAAAATCAAAATTCCAGTAGGATAATTGTATAGTGAAAATTCAAAATCTAGTAGGAAAAATTCTAAAGTGAAAACTCAAAATTTCAGTAGGACAAATTCTAGTGTGAAATTTCAGAATTCAAGTAGAAAAGATTCTAGATTAAAAATCAAAATTCCAGTGGGAAAAATGCTAGAGTGAAAACTCAAAATTCCAGTAGGAAAAATTCTAGAGTGAAAATTTAAAATTCCAGTAGGAAACATTCTAGAGTAAAAATTCAAAATCCCAGTAGGAAAAATTCTAGAGTGAAAATTCAAAATCCCAGTAGGAAAAATTCTAGAGTGAAAATTCAAAATCCCTATACGAAACTTTCTAGAGTAAAAATACTATAGTGAAAGTTCAAAATTCCAGTAGGGAAAATTCTGGAGCGAAATTCTAAATTCCAGCAGGACAAATTCTGGAGTAAAAATTCAAAATTCGAAGAGGAAAAATTCTAGGATGAAAACTCAAAATTCCATTAGGAAGCATTCTACAATAAAACTTCAAAATCCGAGTAGGAAAAATTCTAGAGTGAACACTCAAATTCTAGTAGGAAGCACTCTACAGTAAAAATTCAAAATTCCAGTAGGAAAAATTGTAGAGTGAAAATTCAAAATTCCAGTATGAAAAATTCTAGAGTGAAAATTTAAAATTCTAGTAGGAAACATTCTACAGTAAAAATTCTAAATTTCAGTATGAAAAATTCTAGAGTGAATATTCAGAATTCCAGTAGGAAATATTCTAGAGTGAAAGTTCTATAGTGAAAGCTCAAAATTCCAGTAGAAAAAATTGTGGAGTGAAAATTCAATCCAGTCGGAAAAATGCTAGAGTAAAAATTGAAATTCCAGTAGGAAAAATTCTAAAATGAAAACTCAAAATTCCAGCAGGAAACATTCTACAGTAGAGTACAAAGTAAAAATTCCAGTAGGAAACATTCCAGAGTGAAAATTCAAAATTCCAGCAGGAAAAATTTCATAGGGAAATTTCAGATTTCCAATAGGAAACATTTTACAGTAAAATTCAAAATTCCAGCGGGAAAAATTCTAGAGTGAAAATTTAAAATTCCAGTAGGAAAAATTCTGGAGTAAAAATTCAAAATTGCATCAGGACACATTCTAGAGTAAACATTCAAAATTCCATTAAGAAAAATTCCAGAGTGAAAATTCAAAATTCCAGTAGGAAAAATAAAAAAAAAGTTCAAATTTCCAGTAGGACTCATTCTAGAGTAAAAATCCAAAATTCCAGTAGGAAAAATTCTAGAGTGAAAATTCAAAACTCTAGTAGGACACATTCTAGAGTAAAAATTAAAAATTCCAGTAGCAAAAAATCCAGATTGAATATTCAAAATTCCAGTTGGAAACATTCTGGAGTGAAGCTCTATCATCATTTGATGATTCATAAAATCGCATATTATTTCTCAATTTTTAAGAGCATGTTTATTTCTTTTTGGGGTCTTAATCTCTGTATGACCAGGTGCTAATTGAGTTAGACTCTTGGTATATATTACAAAATAAAACGTTTCTATTTGACAATTCAGGAAATAGTATAATTTCTTTTATACCATGCTGATTCTGCTAACTGTGTCAGATTCTTGATATCTATTACAAAAGGGAATATTCTTTTTATATTTGATAGTTCATTAAATTTGACATTTTTTTAGAGTAAAAATTCAAAATTCCAGTAGGAAAAATTCTAGAGTGAAAATAAAAAATTCCAATTTCAATTTCGGGCCCTTAGCCCTCTGTACGAACAACTGCAAATTGTGTTAGACTCTTGATATTTATTACAAAGTACAGTAACATATATTTATATTAAATTTTCATCTTACGTACATTCCGCCTGTACTCTTCTGTTTTAGGTCCGATGGGGGTAGGGTCGGTGGGAGACCGGGGGTGGGGGAGGAGATGGAGAGACCTCACGATTAGTCTCCCTTTAGGATGAAGAGTCTATCCTCCCAAGACTTGGCGTTTTTCCTAAAGATTTTCCTTAATGCTTTATGGTTTTTTTTATGATGAAACGTTCATTAACTTCACAATTGCAAGAGAAAGGAAATTAGCCTTATCATTTGTAAGGTTTATGACCCAGCAAGTAATATTTCTAGGTCCACAACGAAAAATTTAAAGCTTCTTCACTGTAAGCCCCTCCATTAATTTTCATATGCTGAATACTGCACTATCTCTCTCTCTCTCTCTCTCTCTCTCTCTCTCTCTCTCTCTCTCTCTCTCTCTCTCTCTCATCCGGATGCCCGTAGTTAATATTAACTAGACGTTTTTCCTGATACGAGAATATAATTAGGGCTGTGTGGCATTGCCTACAAAAATATGCACCACAGAACATTTACATAAGATACCAGAAGAACACTCTATCTTTCAATTAAACCAGAATGAAACGAAAAATACTGGTTTTCAATACTTTATGTACGTTCCGGATGGCTTTCATCAACATGGAACCTGGTCATTATTGGATTTTACTTCTAAGACATATTTGGACTGTTGGTACATCTCATTGTTCTTCGAAGTATCAGTAACTATTCAGACATGCACACACCTGTTTGTAAAGGATAAGGTAATGCACACATCCATTTTGAGATGAAATTTCTCCCGTAAAATGGCATTCATATATTTAGGCTCAACGATGTACTCAGGTCTTGTATTTTTCTGTTTTTGAGTGCAATAGTTCTCGTGTGCCCCCACGTTCTATTTTTTGAATTATGTTATGAATATTTTTCCCCCCTGCACGCACACATGCCTATTTCTAATTTGCTTTGGAGCACAGATAGAAAGATAAATAGATAGATAATAGATAGATAGACACCCAGAGTAACTTTACTCTCAGGAAAAGAAAAAACTCCACAGATCGAGTAAATATGATCTGCATCTTTGAAAAATTTCCCTTTCATTGCAATCCACAGCATGGGGTTAATATGGTACCGAAAGGTAATTACGCCTAGAAGGGAATGGTATATTGCTTCTTTTTTCCAAGAGTTTCTGATATTATTTTTTATGCAGCAGCTTTTAATATAATTTTAGACAAAATTCTGTAATGTACAGTTTTAACGTGCCTTTTATAACACAAAATACTTCCCTAAACTTGTTCTGTTTTTTATTTTTTTTTAACATGGTAATATTTATTACATGTACTATCATAATATCAGTTACTGAGCGTCTTTGATTAAATTCTTTTTCAACTGTTTAGACTTCATATATGCCACTACCGAAGTTCCATATTTTGCTGTTATTATTATTATTATTATTATTATTATTATTATTATTATTATTATTATTATTATTATTATTATTATTATTATTTCAGAACCAGTTTCATTATTTACTTTTCCGGCGAATGATGAAAAACCTATGAAAGCATATATATATATATATACATACATACATACATACATACATACATACATATATGTATACATAAATTATATATATATATATACATATATATGCATATATATATATATATATATATATATATATATATATATATATATATATATATATATATATATATATATATATATATATATATGTATATGTATATATATATATAGAAATATATATACACATATAATATATATATATATATATATATATATATATATATATATATAAAGTTATTATTTCTTATATATATATATATATATATATATATATATATATATATATATATATATATATATATATATATATATATATATATATGTATATGTATATGTATATATATATAGAAATATATATACACATATAATATATATATATATATATATATATATATATATATATATATATATATATATATATATATATATATATATATATATATATATATATATATATATATATATATATATATATATATATATATATATATATATATATATATATATATAAGAAATCAGAACTTCAGAATAACAGCAGAACTTGGAAAAAACTTAAGAAAATATATGTTAATTATAGGGGCGTTCATCCAAAACAACAATGTTCCCAAGATGTGTCACCATATCCAAACAAGCGACATCACCACGAAAAAAAAAATAACGAAAAGAATCTAGAATCTCAATTCTAGATAAACAAGGAACAGAACAAGAGTAATGGAGTGGTTCCAGAGCTTCTCTAGAAATAAGAAAAAAAAAAAAAAAAAAAGCGGAGACCCATTAGTGTCTGGTTGCCAGGGATCGTTTTCCTCATCAGAGGCAAAAAGAAAGGAGGTTCTGCCTCTCATGGGTCTACAGTAGGTGTCTGGTGTTGAGTATCGGTCTCCATCCTCACGCGGAAACGACCTGTCTGAGAAGTCCAAATGAAAAGAGGGCGTCACCTTTCACGCTTTCCTCATGCCACGGATGTTTTTCAGTGTCATACGCACTCGCGTGTGCAAACTCACAAACACACAGACACACACTTATATATAATCATTAAGCTACAAATGTCGTTTATTATCCAATTCACTCTACCTCGGAAATAATATATAATTATATACGTAAACCGAAGGGGAATTATATTTGATAAAGAAGTTCGTCGTCTCATGGGCTCGAACCACCGAACACGAGAGCTCACGACGTTCAGTGACGCCTTAGCCGAATAGGCGTCACTGGACGTCGTTAGTCTTCGTGTGTGGTGTTTCGAGCCCATGAGACGTCGAACTTCTTATCAAATATAATTCCCTTTCGATTTACATATATAAATATATATGTTATTTCCGAGGTAGAGCGAATTGGATATTAAACATTTGTAGCTTAATGATTGCATATAAGTCACGGTGATGTGATAAAAGTTCATACATATATATACAGTATATATGTGTATATACAGACTAAAATACAGAGAGAGAGAGAGAGAGAGAGAGAGAGAGAGAGAGAGAGAGAGAGAGAGAGAGAGAGAGAGAGAGAGAGAGAGAGCCTATAAGGAGAAAAAATCAAGTTTGTCACCGAAAACTTCGGAGCAGAAATCCCGACAGAAGACAAATGGGCAATATTTGAATTCAGTGGATCCTTCAGTCCCCCCTATGGAGTGGGGAAGTCCCCCTCCGGAGGGAAGGACACCGCCATATTTACTAATCCCTTCACCTCCCCCTTCTCCAAACAATCTCATTCACCGGAGATTCCCCTCGACGAGTCTCATTAAGGTCCCATAAAAAAAAAGGGAAAAGAAGTTTGTTTGGGGGTAGTTCACTTACTCCATTCAAATGCTTATCCAGACTTTCATTGGCTTTCCAAACATTCTAGCATTTTGACTCATATGAAATTTCTTGAGTTGCTTTTCGCCAGGTCTTCATATCACAGGTGGTTCTCTTATTATGCAGGCTAAGGACAGGAAAATTGACACTTGAAGGTGTACAGTATCTACAGAGAGACTAACAGATAGACTCAGAAATGTTCAGGAAGGGAGCTTGATAAGGAAAGAGTTAATAGACATTCATGTACAGAAAGGCAGAGAATGAGAAGAAGGAGAGAGAGAGAGAGAGAGAGAGAGAGAGAGAGAGAGAGAGAGAGAGAGAGAGAGAGAGAGAGAGATAACGTAATAGCGTGTGTAGGAAGAAAAAAAGACTTATCATTTACTAAGAAAACAACTTTGATACAGTAGGGAGGAAATACCAAGAGCTTATTACTGAGAACTCAGAAAAAAAATCAATATTCAGCAGATCGTCAGATTCCCTTCAGGAGGAAAAGGTACTATAGTATACCAATCCCCATATCTTCACCTTTCCCAAACACTCTTATTCACCGAAGATTCCCCTCAGAGGTTGTCTCATTAAGTCCTTGTAAAAAAAATTTAGGGAATCTTACCTCTCATTCCAGTGAAATGTCCAATGGAATATCGACGAGTATTAGATGTCTTGAATTTCTTTTTGCTAATAGTCGAGTCACAGGGTATTAATTCGGTCCGAAAAATCGACACTCGACTTTGATCTTGGATATAGGGAGTGGCAGTCAGACATACCTGAAACGATCACAGAGAGAGAGAGAGAGAGAGAGAGAGAGAGAGAGAGAGAGAGAGAGAGAGAGAGAGAGAGAGAGAGAGAGAGAGAGAATGGAGATGACTGACAATCAAATAGCCATGTGAATGTTTCTAATAGGAAAAGGATAAAGAGAAAAAAAGTAAGGGCTATGGCAGCTATGCAGGTATATTTAACAAAGTAAGAGAGACAGACAAACAGACAGACAGACAAACAGACAGACGAACAAACCAACAAACACACATGCAGATGGACAGAGCTGTGAGGACTACAGATACACATGCAGGTAGAATCAGCTGTGAGGACTACAGATACACATGCAGGTAGAATCAGCTGTGAGGACTACGGATACACATGCAGGTAGAATCAGCTGTGAGGACTACAGATACACATGCAGGTAGAATCAGCTGTGAGGACTACAGATACACATGCAGGTAGAATCAGCTGTGAGGACTACAGATACACATGCAGGTAGAATCAACTGTGAGGACTACAGATACACATGCAGGTAGAATCAGCTGTGAGGACTACAGATACACATGCAGGTAGAATCAGCTGTGAGGACTACAGATACACATGCAGGTAGAATCAGCTGTGAGGACTACAGATACACATGCAGGTAGAATCAGCTGTGAGGACTACAGATACACATGCAGGTAGACTCAGCTGTGAGAACTACAGATACACATGCAGGTAGAATCAGCTGTGAGGACTACAGATACACATGCAGGTAGAATCAGCTGTGAGGACTACAGATACACATGCAGGTAGAATCAGCTGTGAGGACTACAGATACACATGCAGATAGACAGGGCTGTGAGGACTTGAGATAATGATAACAGTTATCAAAGAATTGGGTTTAATGTGAAACTGAAATTTAACTTGATCATCCGCCATATAAGGAAGAAAAAGAGAGAAAAAGAAAAATGATCGCATCATCTATCAAACGAACAACAAACGAATTCAACCGAAATTAGTTATTGTGAACTTCTGATCAGAAAAGCTAATAATTGTTAACAAGCAGAAATGCAAATAAGGAAATGCAAAAATAATCTCAATCAATAGTATTTACTTATCTCCTTCCCTTACATATTATCGACTATCTCAGTCACGGGAGATTCCCTTCAGACGTCTGTCGAAAAGAAAGGGAGGATTATTTCCTTCCCTTTCATTGTGAGACCTCCTCCGAGGTTTTATTGGCTTCCAGGCCTTTCCTGGACTTTTCCAGTTTCTGGACGTACTTAATTTCTTTCGGTTCTGCTCCAGTTCAAATGATGTTAATTTGATACGGGGATTAAGTTTGGAGAAATAGACTGTTGACTCGTGAAATCTGCAATGAGAGAGAGAGAGAGAGAGAGAGAGAGAGAGAGAGAGAGGAGAGAGAGAGAGAGAGAGAGAGAGAGAGAGAGAGAGAGAGAGAAATCACGTTTATCACCATAGAATCCGGGAGCAGTAATCCCAAAAGGAGACAAATGGCCAATATTTGAATTCAATAAATCTTCGTCTCCCTCCGGAGGGAAGGCCACCACCATATTCACCTTCCCCTTTTCCAAGCAGTCTCATTCACTGTCGATTCCCCTCGACGGCCTTCATTAGGGTCTAGTATAAAAAATATAGGGGGTGGGGGTTAGATGACTTCTTACTCCACTGATATACCTATTCAGACGTTCCACTTGTATTCCTTATATGTTAGAATTTTGACGTAGGTAAAATTTCTTGAAGATCTTTTCGTCAGTCTCCAGGTTATTTGGTAATCTACTACGAAGACTAAAAGAAGAATCGATTCGTGAAGGCTGTACGGACAGCGAGGCCGACAGAAAGGAAACAGTCAGAAAGGGGACAGGTAAAGAGAGACATACAGAGACGATTGGAGTGTCAACTTGCGGTAAAGGCAAAGAAGAAGAAGAAAAAGAAAAAGAAGAAGAATAAGAAGAGAGAGAGAGAGGGAGACGGGGGTTGTGGGGGGGGAGAAAGCAAGTCAAGCAGAGAAGGAATGAGACAGGTGAGAAAATGAACAGATAGCCAAGTTGTGCAGGTAGAGGAACAAAAAAAAAAAAAAAAAGACAACGATAGAATTATAATTGCAGGAGAGAGAGAGAGAGAGAGAGAGAGAGAGAGAGAGAGAGAGAGAGAGAGAGAGAGAGAGAGTTTATTACTGAGAACTTCAGGCCTAGAAAAATTTTAGATATCTACATTCAATAGATCTTCAAATTCCCTTGGGGATGAAAAGGCACTATTATACACTAATCCCCACATCTTCCCCTTTTCCAAAAAAAAAAAACACACTCACCGAAGATTCCCCTCAGACGGGCCTCATTAAGGTCTTGTTAAAAATATTAGTTGGAAAAGAATACCTATTCCAATGGAATATCGACAAGTATTAAATATCTTAAATTTCTTCAACATTCGGGTTACAGGATATTAATTCGGTCACAAACATCAACCTTCGACTTTGATCTTTTACATGAGGATTAGCTGAGAGAGAGAGAGAGAGAGAGAGAGAGAGAGAGAGAGAGAGAGAGAGAGAGAGAGAGAGAGAGAGAGGCTAATTCAGAGACAGTGACACTCAAGGAAAAAAAGATAGACATCTAGATGGAAAGAGACTTAGAGGACCAGAAATAATGACGGTTACCAAACAATCGGGTTTTACATGAGCTTGAAATGTATCTTTACCATCTTCCATATGAGAAAGAAAAAAGAGAGAAACTGATTCATTGATTTAACGTTGCTAGAACTGGCGTCGTAAAATCTAGGTTAGAAGAAAAAGGGAGAGAGACAGAAAAATGAGCGTATCAGATAATTTATAAAGAAAAAAAAAAAATTAATTACTGCGAACTTCTGAACAGAAATGCTCTTAAGTGTCAACAAGCAGAAATGCAAATAAGGGGATACAAAAATAATCTCAATCAGTCGTATTGACTTGTCTCCTTCCCTTACCAAAATATTATCGAGTAACTCAGTCACGGGAGACTTCCGTCAGACGTACGTAAATAAGGCGTTGTTGAAAAAAAAGACTTTTTTTTCTTTAATTGGGAAACCTCCCCCGTCGTTTTATTGGCTTCCAGGCCATTCCTGGACTTTTGCAGATATCGAATATCCTGAATTTCTTTCGTCTCAGCTCCAGGTCAAATGATGTTAATTTGATACGAGGATTAGGTTTGGAGAAATAGACGCTTGACTCGTGAAATCTGTAATGAGAAAGAGAGAGTGAGAGAGAGAGAGAGAGCGAGAGAGAGAGAGAGAAGTTAAGTATACTTTAGTTTAACCAGACCACTGAGCTGATTAACAGCTCTCCTAGGGCTGGCCCGAAGGATTAGGCTTGTTTTACGTGGCTAAGAACCATTTGGTTACCTAGCAACAGGACCTACAGCTTATTGTGGAATCCGAACCACATTATACAGAGAAATGAATTTCTATCACCAGAAACATTCCTCTAATTCCTCATTGGCCGGCGGAGACTCGAACTCGGGCCTAATAGAGTGCTAACTGAGAACTCTACCGACTCGTCCAACGAGGAACTGAAAGAGAGAGAGAGAGAGAGAGAGAGAGAGAGAGAGAGAGAGAGAGCATATAAGGAAAAAATCAAGTTTATCACCGAAAACCTCGGAGGAGTAATCCCAAAAGGAGACAAATGGCCAATATTTGAATTCAACAGATCCGCAAGTCGCCCTCCTGAGGGAAGGCCACCATCGTGCTCACTAATCCCTCCATCTTCTGCTTTTCCAAACAATCACATTCACTGTCGATTCCCTTCGTCGGCCTTCGTTAGGGTCTCGTAAAAAAAAAAGAAAAAAATATTGGGGTGGGTGGTTACATCACTCCTTAATCCACAGAAATACCTATTCAGGTGTTTCACCGGCTTTCCTTACATGTTAGTAGAATCTTGGCGGATACAAAATTTCTTGAATTTTTTCTCGTCAATTTCTAGGTCGTATGATAATCTACAACGAAGATTAGGGTAAGTAAATTCGATTCGTGAAGGTCGTATGTATAGAGAGGAAGACAAAATGAGTAAGAAAGAATTAGAAAGAAATCAGGTTAAATGGAGAAGTACTGAGTGAAGGGACAACTGACTGTCAAGTTGAAGAAGAAGAAGAAGAAGAAGAAGAAGAAGAAGAAGAAGAAGAGAGAGAGAGAGAGAGAGAGAGAGAGAGAGAGAGAGAGAGAGAGAGAGAGAGAGAGAGAGAGAGAGAGAGAGGTTGGGATGGAAAGCAAGTCTGACAAAGAAGGAATGAGACAGGTCTGAAAATTAACAGATAGCCATGTAGTGCAGGCACAGAGAAACACACACACAAAAAGACAACGATAGAATTGTAATTTTAGTAGAGAGAGAGAGAGAGAGAGAGAGAGAGAGAGAGAGAGAGAGAGAGAGAGAGAGAGAGAGAGTTTACTACTGAGAACATCAGAGAGAAAAAAATTGTAATATCTACATTCAATAGGTCGTCAAATTCCCTTCAGGAGGAAAAGGACCTTAATATACTAATCCCCATATCTTCCCCTTTTCCAAAAAAAAAGAAACATTCACCGAAGATTCCCCTCACACGGGCCTCATTAAGGCCTTGTTAAAAAAATTAGTTGGGATAGGATACCTATTCCAATGAAATATCCAAAGGAATATCGACGAGTATTCAATGTCATGAATTCTTCTTCTATATATCTGGGTCACAGGATATTAATTCGGTCCCAGACGTCGACCTTCGGCTTTGATCTTGCACACACGGATTAGCTGGCAGACTTACTGGCAAACGTTCTTAGAGAGAGAGAGAGAGAGAGAGAGAGAGAGAGGGAGAGAGAGAGAGAGAGAGAGAATCATTCAGAGACAAAGTGAGAAACACGAAAAAACCAATAGCCAGACATGTAGATGGAAAGAGACTTTGAGGACAAAAAATAATGACAATTACCAAACAACTGGGTTTTACGTCAACTTGAAATGTATCTTTACCATCTGCTATATGAGGAAAAAAAGAGAAAAATTTATATTTATGGTTGCTAGAATTAGTGTCGCAACATCTAGCTTATTAAAAAAATGGGTAAGAGAAAGAAAAATGAGTATCAAATATCAAACGAATATCGTAATTTATAAAGAAAACAACCATAATTAATTACTGTGAGCTTCTGAGCAGAAATGCTAGTAAGTGTCAACAAGCAGAATTGCAAATAAGGGAATACAAAAATAATCTCAATCAATCGTATTGACTTATCCCATTCCTTTACCAATATATTATTGACTAAGTCAGTCACGGGAGTCTCCCCTCAGACGTACCTAAGTCAGGCTCTGTCGAACAGAAAAGGAAGTGAATTTTTTTCTTTGATTGTGAAACCTCCCTCGTCGTTCTATTGGCTTCCAGGCCATTCCTGGACTTTTGCAGTTATTGAATATCCTGAATTTCTTTCGGCTCAGATCCAGGTCAAATGATGTTAATTTGATACGGGGATTAAGTTTGGAGAAATTAAATGGTGATTCGTGAAACTGCGGAGAGAGAGAGAGAGAGAGAGAGAGAGAGAGAGAGAGAGAGAGAGAGAGAGAGAGAGATATTTTAACTGAAGAAACTACATTTCCAGACTTGTGGAAACTATAGGGCTGACTTCATCCTAACTTCCATGAAATAAAGATCATATTACATTGAAGCCTCTTTAATACAAGATAATCGTTTCAAATCGCTTGATCAAGTATGGTAATTGTATCTCTAAATACTGCATTTCTGATACCAGATAATACAAAGCCGCAAAATCTACTTCAGTCTGTATTCTTTTCTTTGGAATGATATACTAGAAGGATATTTGATGCAACATAACACCTGCAGCAACAAAGTTTGTTAACACCAAAGTCCTTTTTTTTAATACTGTTAGCCATATGAAACGTACGTAAATACCCTCTCTGTAATGGAATACATTAAGAAGAAAATAAGAAGTGGTTCTTCGGAAGGAAAGATTTACGCATTATGTACCTTGCTGACTAGAAAAGTGATGTCTTCAGCTCCGGCGTGTTTTTTTTTTTTTTTTTTTTTTTATCTATGATCTCTTGTAGCTTTTTGAAGAATGAAGCAGGAGTCAGTTCTTTGGTTCTATAAAAATCTAGTGTAACAAATCTTAAACATATGTCTATGTTGCTTTTCTATAACTGTTCTTTATTCAGTAGATGTAGAATTGCGCTCGCGTTCTTTTCACGTATTAAGTAAACAAAAATCTTGAGTAGATCCGTCTCCACATTTTCTCTCAGGTGGAGAAGGATGTGATGCACGCAGAGGGCCGCCATTTACAAAATACAACAAGATTTAAATGCAAGAATTACCGTAAGGCCATTCTTTCTTCAGAAGCCAACGCATTTTTTATATTCTAATAATTCTGAAGGGTACCGTTCCGTCTTTGTTTCTCACTGAAGTCGAAATGATTAGACGTTTCATGCGTAACATTTGCTCACCTGATACCACTTATTTATAAATCGAAGATATTATGTCCTCAGTGGGATCATTCAAATTTATTAGATTTCCTTATTAAAACCAATTCAATAGAAATTTATCATTGTTGCATATGCTCTGTGGTAGCTGTCCTTTCTTTATGCTTATGTGGTCATCGAGATTAAAACAAACCTCATAACCGAAAATGGTTGAGAAATGTGAAGAAATACTAAATATTTCACTCGATTAATAAATGTCAGACAAAAATACACGAAATAACTTGAGCTCCAAGACGAAGGTCCCTTACCCTTTGCTAACCTTCCTAGGGGCATTAAATTCCCACTTACACTCTCTGGCAATCATTAATCCTCGTTTTTCACGGCTCGGTAAATATTGTGCTCCCTCGATTTCCATGCTTGGAAAGTTTGTTCCGATTTCCGCATCTCCAATTTATTTATTCTTTGGAACTAGATTAGACACCGTTGCTCCTGTTCATAAAGTTGGTCTTTGTAATGCTGGAATGCCCATTATTTTTGTTAAAGACAATGTATTAAATACATTAAGTATTTTATGTATGTAATACACTAAGTAATGATTTCGTGTTCTCCTAGTATTACGCACATACACATAACCTCCTTGCTGGAGGGAAAATTACGCATTTCAAAGCCACTTCTTGGAAAGAATGAAAAATAAATAAAACATTCATGGGCGGAAGGGTCTAATGAGGCTCGCTTACAAATGAAGTGGAGAAAAATGACATTTTCCGGGAATCACATACTGCCTTCACTGCATTAAATTAAAATGAGCAAAAATTCCAGCTGGAAATGTGTTTGTTAAATATTCTTTTAATTACGGTGAAAACTTATTAGGGATAAATCCTCTATATAGAAAGATTTCCGCGATACTAGCCGTTCATTTACGTTCTCAAAAGGCTCATTAGCTAGCGTTCACCTGAGCATATCCTATAATTTTTTTATTGAATGTATTTTATGTTTCCTGAATAATAATGCTGTTTGGAATTACGGAATTCAGGCTGTCAAGCTAAACACCAGGGTGTTATCGGGAGCTTGATTGGTGGGAGAGAAAGAGAGAGAGCTTCAGAAAATAAAGGAGATGAAGTATATGGACCTAAGAGTGGAATTGGGGAAAAACGCACTGTCACTATGAAATAGCTGTCAAAAGTGTTGGACAGCATATTTAATGAAAGGAAAAAGGACCCGGAAATAGAGGTAAAGTTAAAGGCTTAAATGTGGATGCAGCTAACGGCCGCAGGGACACTGCAAATACCCTTTAGTAATGCCTACGGTGCACCATGCAAGGCGCACTGTCAACACTATCCTCCTGCACTTTACCTCTTCCCAATGCTTCTAAAAAGCTGATAGAGATTGTGAGCAAGAGTTACGTTATAAAGATTAACAGAAACACAAAGGTTAAACAATGAATATTTTTATGAATGGGAGGAGAATAAAGGCAGCTGATTTATGGAGCATTTTGGCATAAGAGTGACGAAGGATTTCAGAACGAGGAAAGAGGAGGACCAAAGAGATGTGAAGCAAGAAAGATGAGAGGATATATTATTCCGGAAGACCTTCACCGAACCTCGTCCAGAGACAGATATAAGGTTTATTGCATCTTTTTCTACTCTGAGACATATAGATCAAAATAAAAAAATAAATAAATGCACGCGGCCGGTGTACCTGAAAGCTTTCTTTTTTTAAATGGCTAACATTCGAAAATGGCTGCACTAAAATGGAAATTTGCTTTATATATTTGTTTACTTTTTCTGTATGCAGTTTCTCATTTAACAATATATTTATTTTATACAATAATAAGGTTAATATTACTTGATATCAATTGTATCAGTAATAGCCAAAAAGCACGTCATGACTTAAATTAATTTAAGCAAAAGTCAAATATCTAATTTTTTTGGTTAATTATATATCTCAAACACTATTTCGGTATTTCAAATAAATACCGTACAAGAATCGTCTTTGAGACGATTTCTGTACGGCAAGAATTTCCTCATAGTTGAGGTAGTTCAAAGTAGTCCCCTTGGGTTGCCACACACTTCTCCCAATGGTTCTGCCACTGTTGGAAGCAGCGCTGGAACGCCTTTTCCGAGATGGCTCGCAGCTGGTCCGTCGCATTCTGCATGATGTCTTCTCTAGACTGATATCTGCTTCCTTTTCGTTGAAGAAACTCTAAGGGATTTGCACCCCCTATTTGACTCTATAAAATATTACTTTAGAACGTAAGCAAATGTTTCGTGTCTCTCTCTCTCTCTCTCGGGTTGGTGCGTTATCGTGATGGAGCTGCCTATTGCCCACTGCCCATGGAGAGAGAGAGAGAGAGAGAGAGAGAGAGAGAGAGAGAGAGAGAGAGAGAGAGAGAAAACGAAACATTTACTCACATTCTGTAGTAATTTAGCGAGTCAAACGAGGCGTGCAAATCCCTTAGAGTATTATTCCCTTCCTCCCTCTCCCTCTCTCTCTCTCTCTCTCTCTCTCTCTCTCTTTACGAAAAGGGACCAGATTTCAGACGAGAGAAGACATCATGCAGAATGCGACGGAAAAGTGGCGGCAGCCCAAGGGAACTACTTTGAAGGAGATTAGTGTAAGATTGTTGTATCTGAAGAAAGGTGGGATATTTTTAACACACCTCGTGTGTACATATATATATATACAGATATATATATATATATATATATATATATATATATATATATATATATACATACATATATATATATATATATATATATATATATATATATATATATATATATATATATATATATACATATATATATATATATATATATATATATATATATATATATATATATATATATATATATATATATATATATATATATATATATATATATATATATATATATATATATATATATATATATATATATATATATATATATATATATATATATATATACATACACACATATATATATATATATATATATATATATATATATATATATATATATATATATATATATATATATATATATATATATATATATATATATATATATATATATATATATATAATATAAAACATACGTATGCAGATGTGACAATATAAACATTAGAATGAGCTAATTCTTGAATGTAACTGGGCATATCCACGTTCAAATATTTACAAAATAAAAAGTGAGAACATTTTGAATAAAGTAATGCGAACATTTAAATGAGCGAATTAATTTAAATTATTGTTGCAGCTTAACCGGATAAGTGGTCCACGTGGCTATTTCGCTGGCGAGAGTCGAAACGACCGTATCCATTAAA
Source organism: Macrobrachium rosenbergii (assembly GCF_040412425.1). NCBI lineage: Eukaryota > Metazoa > Arthropoda > Malacostraca > Decapoda > Palaemonidae > Macrobrachium > Macrobrachium rosenbergii. Next base: position 17,336,726 of record NC_089758.1, read on the forward strand.
AAAACAAATATTCTTGTAATTAATGTTATGAATCCTTTCCCACTGTGGCGAATTTTACCGTGACTCTGGGTGATTATGTGAATAATAATACTGGTTAGTACTATTACTAATGCTACTACTACTACTGCTGCTACTTTTAATAATAACGATGATATTGACGATAATGAAAATAATCAGTTTTTTTAATCATTGCTGGTGTTATTGAAAATTAAAAATCCTGTAGCAGATAAAAAGTTAATTATTAGCGTTAATGTTACGATAAATAGCTTTCTAGAAGAAAGCTTGAAATAAAAATAACACAAAATAAAACCCGCGTAGATTAATTACTGGGGAAAAGCCTAATTACCGCGTGGCTTATCAGCGGATAATGTCCTAAATTGAGAATATAAATTAAGGTTGAAGACAAAAGAAGGCGTCAAACTCCTGTTAAGGTCTGAATTTTATAAGCTCAAAATGATGTACTATTTCTAGTTGTGAAGATGAGTATCATTGTCACCGAAGATTGAGTGTCACTCTTACTGAAACTTGTCTTTGTTGCCTAAGATTCAGTGGGACTGTAACTGAAACTTGTCGTTGCCACGTAAGAGTCAGCGGGACTGCTACTGAAACTTGTTTTTGTCACCTAAGATTCAGTGGGACTGTTGTTTAAACTTGTCGTTTTCACCTAAGACTCAGCGGGACTGCTACTGAAACTTGTTGTTGTCACCTAAGATTCAGTGGGACTGGTGCTGAAACTTGTCATTGTCACCTAAGATTCAGTGGGATTGTTACTGAAACTTGTCATTGTCACCTAAGATTCTGTGGGACTGTTACTAAAACTTGTCGTTGTCAACTAAGGTTCAGTGGGACTGTTGCTGGAACTTACAGCTGCGTTTAAAGGGTTATTGCTAGAATCACTGGTTCAGAATGCAGTTCAAACATTCACGATATTGACTAGTAACTGATAAACTTTATTGTTTTGAATTTGTCTGTATGGGCGCGTGATAGTTAAACGCAGAGTGCAATATCTGTAGACTATCAGTGTTTCATAAACACCATAGAAATGTATAATGTAAATAGCCTGAATTGGTTGCTTTCAGTCTAGAGGTCCTTATCACCCTTTGATCAAGTGCTTGTTTTTACACAAGATCGACTTTTAATTCAAACCAAACCAACCACATGGTAGGATTTTGTTCTCTGGTTGTTAATATTAAAAAAAATTACATTGACAATTCAGTACTTCAGGACAGAAATGTCTGGTCGAGATTTTATTAGTTTTACTCTGCGAGAGTAGTGTTTTTTTTTCTGAGAAAGGCAGATGCTATAACGTAAAATTGGCTAATACAAGTTACATAAGGCATTCGTGAATTTATTCTATACAGCTCAGGAAGTGTGACTTGTCATTTATTCGACTTCATGCGGTTATTTTCATATTACGGATTTCTGGCGGTAAGGATTTCGCAAGAGTAAAACCAGCTGGAGCGTTTCTGGCCTACCACCCCTACTAGTTTGCCCAATGGTGAATAGGCACTAGTGTGTGTGTTGCAGAATTATGGAAACTAAAAAGGGTGCAAAGTTAGCACCTTCATTCTTAAAGTTTTGCTGAGAAATTTTCATATGCTAATCATTCGAAAGATAAAAAAGGCAGGGCATTACAATTCATTTCAGTTTAGTTCTGTTTGACAAAGTTGCTCACAGAATAAACAATCACATCTTGCAGCGTTCCTTTAATAAAGTCCTGTAGTGTTTACGTAGCCATTATTGCTGTTGGTTCTGGGACAAGAGAAGAGGTGTGGCAGAGACCAAATAAGATTTAGATCTGCACTTGTCTTTTTTTTTCTTTTTATTCCTTTTATTTTGCTTGTCTCTTTTTTCCCTCTCTCTGTCGTCTTTTTTTTATTTGTTTTAATATTATTAAATTTCTTATTTCACTGCCGCGGTTAATGTTCCCCTCTTCTGTTAATAAGAATTAGCCGATTGGCTGAAATTATAATATCTAAAAGTCTTAGACGGTTTACTACAACAAAATGGAAGTATGGCCGAGCACAGTCTAATGCAGTGCTCCCCAACCTTTTCTGACCCTAGCACCCCCTGCAGTCACGTCAAGCCAGTCCAGCACCCCCTTACTAATGCATATTATAATATATTATTACTAGGATAAAAGAAAGTTGCTTCCCAGCACCCCCTATAATTGATTTCAGCACCCACTGGGGGTTCTAGCACCCTAGGTTGGGAAACACTGGTCTAATGCTATTTGTGTGTGTGTGTGTGTGTGTGTGTGTGTGTGTGTGTGTGTGTGTGTGTGTGTGTGTGTGTAGTAGGGGGGTGGCGCTAGACCCAGCCCCACCAGCCAATAAAAAAACTGATGAGGACGCTAAAACATTTGCAGAAGTTAGCCTCTCTATCCATAAAAGAATAGTGTTCGAGAATTTTTCTTGGCTAAACTAAAATCTAACTTAAATAAATTAATAGTTAAATATTCTTGATTAGCAATAAAAAGGTTGTCTTATAATCTCTTAATGACAAGAA
>NC_089758.1:17344233-17346733 GCF_040412425.1 Macrobrachium rosenbergii
GAACAAGGCAGCTTTTATCTTTCATTTGTTTATTTATTCATTTATATATTTCTTGGCTAGGGTTTTGTGCGCATCTGTGCGTGCTTAATTTGTCGTTGTAATCCATCATAAATTTATCAAAATGTTAATAAAGGGGAAGTTGTAGATTATGAGAACAGGGTCTCTTGGACAAGGGATAACTGATCAAGAGGATTATTAATAACCAGTTGCTGCATAAGGATTAAATATGATTACTCTGTAAATGTATCAGAATCTGTCAAGCCCTAGATGAACTGAGCTGCGTATCAGTTTTATGACAAACTAATAATTCCAGTTTTTCAATTTCATCAGAACATGCCATAATCTTTTAGGAGACTGGAATAAAAGATAGCCTTTGGAAAGGAAGATCAAAGAATTTCATATAGAACGATATTATTTGGACATCAATTAAACCATTCGTCAACCATTTTGAATAACGAAATCACATCAAATGTGATGGATGTTTTTGATTCTAGGACCAACAAATAGATTCTCTTCCAAATTGCGAAACGCAATATCAATAAATATAGGGATTATGAATATTTCCGATACCATTAGCAGACCGTAGAAGCTCAAGAGAAAGAAAAGGTTGGACAGTTCAATAAATGTAAATATCATATATGAATTTTCTGTTTAACAACAGACGCTGTCAAACAGAGGAAAACAGAAAATGATGATTGATTGTCTCTCAGTGTGACTATGATATGCAATACTTTACGTCTCATCAAATATGTGACTTTATTTCTTTACCAGCAGTGCTTACTGAATTACCATAACTAAAAAAAAAAAAAATATCAAATATACTGAGATGGAAAGGTTACTTTTCCTTGGAATCATTTATTATTGACAATCTTCTCCCAACCTGAGTCCAGAAGTGAAATGGTCAACAATACATTTATCAACGAAATCAGATTTTAAATCTTGTGGTTTTGCTTTCCTGCCTCTTGATTAATGAACAGCGTAAGTACTCGTTTTTATAATACTGTCCAACAAGTAATTTATAATTATGAGAACCCAGCACCCTGGTACAAAATCACTGATGACCTAAATTTCAAACAATTCCATAACTGATATTACTTGCAATGTGTAAATCCCAAACATACTGACAAATCCTGTAGGGTATTAAGAAGAATATGACTCATATAATTCAGTTCAGAATTTCCCCGATATATCGGTATAAACTGTATTTTTTTTTTTAAATGAAAATCCTAAAAGAAGAGTTTCTATAATGAGTTAGAATTAAAAGTAATAGGAAACACATAAGTAGATGAAGTTTAAAACTTAGCAACATAAAGAGAAAACTATTTGATGACCAATATAATGCAAGGATTATTCCACTACATGATATTACTTTCTCACGTAATTTCAGTCTATTTCCAGATCTTATTTAATCTAACCGTTGTTTAGTTGGTCTTTCGTAGCCTTTCACTAGATTCCAACTCAAGTAGGGCTTGAACAGGATATCAATGTTCCCAAATGTTTCAAAGACCTAATCTCAATAATCCATTCTCCATTTAGTGTTATTTCATCCCGGTGTTCATACCGTGTCTCCATTTTTCATGTTGATCATAGACTTGACTGTCTCTGTTGATCTGAGACGTATCCTGCCTCCCATCTCTCTAGATAATGAACCATTCTATTAAGCACGCTCTGATGTGATGCCTTGCTGACTGAAACAACATCAACGTTTACATAGCCCGACAAATTTCTGTCGTTACTACAATCTTTTCTTCCACGTGAAACAGGCAAATGACGTGATTTTATTGCATGATTCGCTATGCCTCACCTAAGGTAGCCTGCACATCTTGTGAAATAGGCAAGTGACCTAACTTTTCCACAGTATTCTCTTTTCCTCATCTAAGGTAACCTGCAAATCTTGAGTCCAGTGACCTAGTGAATATGTCTACCAGCATACGCAAATGATACTTGCTAAATGTGATAATCATTCTGTAAGCCGTTCAGGGAGAGAGACTTCTGGTGTTTATAAGTAAATCTAATATAGCAGCCATGTCTTAAAACTAATGCCATGAAAATTTTCAAAGTATAAATTTCTGGTAGATGGATATAGTTTTCATAGTTATCAAATCCTATTTAAGCGTTTTTTATTTAGATCTGCTACAAAATCGATCAGTAGAATAATAATATTAACCGGAGCGACAACAAGAAATCTTCTTGACCCCACAATAATAATAATAATAATAATAATAATAATAATAATAATAATAATAATAATAATAATAATAATAATAATAATAATAATAATAATAATAATAATAATAATTGGAAAGACAGAATGATCATGAATCCATAAATTATATTTGCATGTTTTTCCATAAGTTATAGTTTGCTTTAATATCTCAAATATTTTACCTTAGTAAAAGAATGTGCAATGACCCTATACCTACCTAACTCAGTTTCAAGAACATTCAGTATTTTACACCACGACAGAACTCATTATAATTTAGAGAACATTCTTTCTGTG
>NC_089758.1:17356733-17366733 GCF_040412425.1 Macrobrachium rosenbergii
GTAGGTAGGGGATCGGGAGGGTAGGGGAGACATGAAACACCAACCCTCATACTGCAAACCTGTGTGTCCGCCCCTGGTGGGGGCAGGGTAGGTAGGGGATCGGTAGGGGAGACATGACACATCCACCCTCCCCCTGCAAACCTGTTTGTCCTTCCAGGGTGGGGCGGGGTAGCTATGGGATCGGGAGGGTAGGGGAGAAATGACACATCCACCCTCCTCCTGCAAACCTGTTGTCCGCCCCGGGTGGGGGCGGGATAGGTAGGGGATCGGGAAGGTATGGGAGACATGACACATCCACCCTCCTCCTGCAAACCTGTTTGTCCTTTCAGGGTGTGGGCTGGGTAGGTAGGGGATCGGAAAGGTAGGGGAGACATGACACATCCACCGTCCTTTTGTAAAACTTGTTTGTCCTTTCAGGGTGGGGCGGGTTAGCTAGGGGATCGGGAGGGTAGGGGAGACATGACACATCCACCCTCCTCCTGCAAACCTGTTTGTCCTCTCAGGGTGGGCGGGTTAGCTAGGGAATCGGGAGGGTAGGGGAGACATGACACATCCACCCTCCTCCTGCAAACCTGTTTGTCCTTCCAGGGTGGGGCGTGGTAGCTAGGGAATCGGGAGGGTAGAGAAGACATGAAGGTTCAGCGTAGCGCGCTCCATCAAGCTCGTATTATGATAATATACAAATAACTTTCGACGTTGGTGGTCTGAATGTCTACATTATCTTTTTTATCCTTCAATGTGCCGTTTATTCCAAAGAATGCTGTGATCGTGGCCTCATAGATTTGAAGGCAGAAACTCTATGATAATTCGTCTATAAAAAGAAAAAAATAAACTGATGGTAAACGGAGGGCGAATACAAAAAAGACCTAGTTTTAGTAGGGAGAGAGGTGCACAAATAAGTCCTTGAGAACCCTGTTTAGTAATTGAGCGTCTAAAGATGGCAATACTGGAAAATATTTGTTTTCCAAAACGTTATTGAATTAGTGGACTTTTAATGCCATTCCTCGATTACTATTGTTTTATAGCATTTTTTGTTTTTCTTCTGGTGACTTTTTCCGCACATGGGCATTCTATTCTATGGAAGCTTGCTTTATAACTGAAAGGTCTTTTGTTGGTTGAAATACATAATTTTCTGCTGATTTTTAATAATAATAATAATAATAATAATAATAATAATAATAATAATAATAATAATAATAATAATAATAATAATAATAATAATAATAATGGAGAAACAAATCCACGGTTATGTATATGTACATAAATTTAAAGATAAAACTGTATAGATAGCTTTCGGGAATCTGTTCGGTTCCCATTTTTGAAAAAGGGAAACCGAACAGATTCCCGAAAGCTATCTCTACAGTTTTATCTTTAAATATATGTACATATACATAACTGTGGATTTGTTTCTCCATTTTAAGACTCATGCTACGATGAGTATTTTAAATAATAATAATAATAATAATAATAATAATAATAATAATAATAATAATAATAATAATAATAATAATAACCTATAAAATTTAATGATCTTTCATGAAATAAAGATACTTTTTCAACGCCTTGCAATCTCGTATCGCTTTCTTTGTGGATATGTTAATTTCCTCACCTTCTTCCTCTTCTGCAATTTATGATCATTTATTATAGAAAGTCAACTGTTTCCAAAAATTACCATATACATCTCATGAAATAGAAGAGAAAAAAACTTAACAGTTTTCAAAAGTAAACTGAGATTCTCGAAAATTAGACGAATTAAGAACTAGATAAGAGAAAAATATTTGAGAAAGTTATTTTATATTTCTTACTAGTTATAAGTTTTTCAAGTTTTTTGGCAAAGAAGAAAAATTAATACATGGAAGCTGCTGTACATTTAACTAATGGCTATGATAATTTAAGCCCAAATTCTGTAAATAAAATGACGTAGACTTACTAATGGAATAAAAAAATTATAAAATCACGCAGAAATAAAAATTAATACATTCCAAAACTCAACCCCTGTAAAATGTCTTTCACGTGATATCAGTTCAAGAATTATCTCTCTGTCCTGAATCGTAAAACCCTGTTCAGCGTGATGGAAAAAGTTTTCAGTTACAAGGGCCAGCGGCTGTGTTCCCTGGACAATTGTCATGTGCAATACCAGCTGATGTTTAGTTATGAATGTTTTCGTTACCCTTATACGTTAGCTAGAGTAAGAGAGAAACAGAGAATTGAGAATTGAAAGTTAACTGGTGACCGTCTGACGCAAGATTTTTGATGTCATGAAAAAAATGAATAAACATCATCCATTCTCTCTCTCTCTCTCTCTCTCTCTCTCTCTCTCTCTCTCTCTCTCTCTCTCTCTCTCTCTCTCTTCGTAGGAAAGAATATTTTTTATTCCCTCTAAATATTCACTGGAAAACCTTTCGAACGATAGATTTTATTATTTCGCTTCGTTATCTCTTGTATAACATCTCCAAATTTATATCTTCCATTTTTGGTGTCAAGAAAAAAATGAATAAACATCATCTCTCTCTCTCTCTCTCTCTCTCTCTCTCTCTCTCTCTCTCTCTCTCTCTCTCTCTCTCTGTAGGAAAGAATATTTTTTATTCCCTCTAAATATTCACTGAAAAACCTTTCGGACGATAGATTTTAATTATTTCGCTTTGCTACCTCTTGCATAACATCTTCACATTTATATCTCCCATTTTTACTTGATTTAAAATACTTACAGACTATAAAAACCAAAATGAACGTAAAAATACTGAACATTAATACTCTTCCTGAACTAACATTTCACCACTTGAAAAAGAATACTGTAAGTCAGCCACTTTTTGTTGAAGCCAAATATAGCTGTGAAAGCGAAGCCGGCTCATATGACGCAAGAAACAAATTAGAAGAGAGAAAGTCTTATTTTTGGAAAGCAGTTTCGAAAGCAGCCTCAAGCAGAGTTGTTTTTATGAATGATCAAAAATACAGTGAGGGATGAATGAATTATTGCAGATACACACACACACACACACACACACACACACACACACACATATATATATATATATATATATATATATATATATATATATATATATATATATATATATATATATATATATATATATAACACATTATAGGAGAGGAAGCAAGAGAGAAAGGGACACAGTAATTCAAACATAGTACCCCCTAAGGTATTAAACCAACGACCCGTACTTCCATCAGTCAGTTCTGCAATAAACACAACTTAAAAGTTGGCATTGTAATAGTTAGGTTGTTCTCACGCCAATAAACCTTATCATGCTCTCTCTCTCTCTCTCTCTCTCTCTCTCTCTCTCTCTCTCTCTCTCTCTCTCTCTCTCTCTTCCTCTCTCTCTCTCTTTCTTCATTTTTCCTTGCAGAAGTGAATATTATATCTTCCATCTATATGCGCATTGAAGAGCTATTCTCCGGACCAGAGGATAAAACCCCTAATAAACTCGTGGTAAGAGAGAGAGAGAGAGAGAGAGAGAGAGAGAGAGAGAGAGAGTAAAAAACAATAATAGATATATCTCGGTTTTCCGGGAAAGCTCTGGTGAGAGAGACTCTCTTTCAAGAACTTTATGACTTTTTCTTTTCAAAAAAACTACGGATCTTCCCTAGACAGTGACCCCAGCAAAGTTCAGGGGTCGCTATCTAGGACTAATATTTCTTGGAGGTCATTATCTGTACGATATTTACAGTCCTTTGTCTATGTTTTTACGGTAATCCCCAACGGGCTTTTACTAAAAGAAGGCCAACAAATTTCCGTTGGCCTTGTGCTAAACACGCCGCAAAGGTGGATAAGTACCGGGTTAAAAAAAAACAAAATCCCCAACGGGCTTGCACTAAACGCGCCGCAAAGGTGGATACATACCGGGTTAAAACCCTTGGGGGTTACTACCTAGGAGAGGTCCGAAACTACTGTGACACTTGGTTGCAGTTTTACCCAGACGTGACTGGAATTCAAAACGCTGTTTCGATTTATCTTTGCCCCGGCTTGAAGAGGGAAATGGCCCGCTCTGGTCAATTTCTGGAACGCTCTTATCGTATTAGTCGTAGCATTAGCAGATTTGACTCTCAGCTTATGAAGTATCGTAGGAGACGTTCCAAAACGCTTTCCATTTTAATTAAATTTATGTCAGGGAACCGACCTCTCTTCATGCATTTTTGCATTTAAAAAATTTTTAAGGTTCCACATAACATACAAAAGCCGATTACATATTAAAAATGGTTTACACACTATTATGCAAATACTGAGGTCAAAATTCCTTTAAGACGTCATGGCAACTGTAGCACCATTAACGAGTTCTTTATTTTATTACCAAAAATAAAATACATGCTTAATACGGTGGTGTCGTTAAAGTTGTATATATCAAAACGATTTTTAAAAAGGATATATATATATATATATATATATATATATATATATATATACACATATATATTTATATATACATACATATATATATATATATATATATATATATATATATATATATATATATATATATATATATATATATATATATATATATATATATATATATACATACATATCCGCATCCAAATGGTATACCGTCGTTTCCCATGACATCATATTGGGCGTCGAGGATTGCGCTACTATAAAAGGAAGTTGAAGGGTACCACAAAAGGTCAATGGATTGTGAGTGAAAGGTAACTTAAAATATCATAGTTGTAAAAGTATGAAAATTGCCTCCTTTTTCACTATAGGGAGATAATCGCCTGTAATAGAAGCTACACTTGTATTTATTCAAGAGAAATACCAGTAAATGGAGAGAAATTTTCCACCAATGCTTTTTCACACTAATTCTCAATGAAAGTCATGCTATATTGTTGTAGAGCTGATGTAACCTACTGCAGTTCTATTGTAAGTTTTAATGGATTATACGATATATGAGTTTGCAAGTAGATATAGAAAAAATAAAGAACAAATGAAATTTATAGTGCGCATAGATATATGAAATTAAAGGGACAGTGTCTCTGATAATCCCGTATATATATTTATATGTTTGTTTTGCGATGCGTAATGTGCCCCAAAATATTCTGAATGTTGCAGGGCGAAGTGAGAAGAAAAACATTAATTTTAAGCATGATTTACTGTAAATTATGACACGAATTTAATACGGGAGGGATTAGGCTACTAAGCTTTACGTTATTAAATTCATTTTAAGCATGATTTACTGTAAATTATGACAAGAATTTAATACGGGAGGGATTAGGCTACTAAGCTTTACGATATTAAATTACGATATCTTTTTGAGTATCTAAATATACATAAAAACAGAGAGCAACGTACATAGAGCCACATAACTAGGTCTGAAATGCCGCGTTCTAAATTTCGAAAGGGTTTTGAGCGCAGAAAGTGGAGATTCTGTTATATTCCCCAAGGGAGCAACTAGAAAATATGAGAACTTTCCCAAATCGCATTTCCATTAATATTAGTAATAACGCTAATTACAACAGCAGAACTACAGATGGTACTTGCATTCCAGATGCAAATTCTAATGCCAATTCCGACCCCTATTTCACAAGCCAAAATCAAGCTCATTAATAGGCTTCATATGCGAAATTAATCACAAGGTTTATCGAAAGTCGGTGGGGAAGCAGGAAAGGATTTACCCAAAAAGCGAAGCCAATTCGAGATTCCCAGAAGAAGAATGGGAAGCTATTCCTCGTTCCCAATTAATAAGTTTATTTTGATAATTACATCTCAGATCTAAATAGAGCAACAGTGTGTGGCTACCGTCCGCTGTCTTCCCTGAGTGATGTATAGCGCACGTGTCTCATCAGGAGAGTGCTGGCTGATTAATATTCTCTCTCTCTCTCTCTCTCTCTCTCTCTCTCTCTCTCTGTGTGTGTGTGTGTGTGTGTGTGTGTGTGTGTATGTGTGTCGAGTGGCGTCTTTGAAAACATAAATGAATTTTACCAGCAATAACTTTCTATCTGCAATAACTTTCTGCGCATATGTTACTTGTTTTCTTATTATTATGAATGACGTCATAAACTGAGCGTTTACTGGATGTTCGCTGTAAGGTCATAACTGAAGACGACGCAGTAGAGTAGAAAGCTAATATCTTTAAGCACAGCAATCCCTATGTGATGATATCCTTAGTCTCCTTTCAATCCAACTCTCCATTTGCCATTACGAATCTCGTCATGAACGTACCATGGAAAGCATGGCGAAGTTTTACCGGACGTTTGACACGCATGCGCAAGGTTCCAAACTCCAAACACGTCCAATAGTTCTGCATTTTCAACATCAACAATAATTGCAAAATGCAGGCAGGATTCATAATACCGAATTTATCATGTACTCCATTTGCGGAAGTCGTACTCATTAACTGGCTTCATTTGCGATATCAATTAAAGGCTAATTAGAAGTCAGTGGGGAAACAAGAAAAAGATTTGGTTAAAAAGCGAAGCCAATTCGAGATTCCCAGAAGAAGAAAGGGAAGCGAAGCCTCCTCGCATTTAATAAGTTGATTTTGATGATTACATTTCAGATCGAAACACAGCATCTATGTCATTCTGCCGTCTCCTTTCTACCCTGAGTGATTTATAGCATGTCTGTTTAATCAGGGTAGTGCTGGGTGAATAATATATTCTCTCTCTCTCTCTCTCTCTCTCTCTCTCTCTCTCTTTTGCTGGACTACACACACACACACACACACACACACAAAGCTAAAAGTTAAGTATTCCTTAGTTTAACCAGACCACTGAGCTGATTAACAGTTCTCCTAGGGCTGGCCCGAAGGATCAGATTTTATTTTACGTGGCTAAGAACCAATTGGTTACCTAGCAACGGGACCTACAGGTTATTGTGGAATCCGAACCACGTGATAACGAGAAATGAATTTCTATCACCAGGAGTAAATTTCTCTAATTCTTCATCGGCCGGTCGGAGAATCGAACGCGGGCCCAGCAGAGTGCTGGACGAGAACGATACCAACCCGTCCAATGAGGAACTACACACACACACACACACAGATAAATACATACACAATCACACAAACTTTCTTTGCGTGATTTGCAACGGTATCTTTGATAATAGCGGTTTCACAAGCAATAATATTCTCTCTCTCTCTCTCTCTCTCTCTCAGCTGACTTATATCTGTGATCTAAGCTTCATGTATTTTGTGAGAAAACTATTACGCTAATTTAAAACATTGTTACTTTGGGGTGGAAACAAATCAACAGCTGGGGAGATTAATGTGTTTGTTTTGTCTTACTCCCAGTGTAATCCATTTAAATTCCCACGGGCTTTTAATTTCCTGCCTTCCACAATACCTGAAATACGGGATTCCTTTCGTAATCAGCAGATTGTTCAGAGGCAATGGTTATGTTACCCTAGAGAGGAAAACTTATACTTTATTCAATAAATATTCGTGGAAAATTTGAATATATTTATATTTTACAGTATAATATAGTGTTCAAAAAAGTGAAAAAATATAGAAAGGAAAAATATAAAAATGAACATTTGCCTTTTTATCTACTAGAAATCCTGCGAAACATTCGGGAGGTCTTTTGCTATTCATTTTTGCAGAATATATTCAGTAATAACATTTTATCACTGTAGCAAAAGAAGGAATAAAATTAAATCTTACGAGAGAAATCAGTTCTCTTTTCCCTATAGTTCCCAGCTTGTCGTTACACGATAAACAGCCTTAACATCTCCGGCAGAGGGTCTTTTCCATCATATTAAAATAAAATGGTCCTGTTTCCCAGCGAGCACGTAGCGGCACCAGATTCGTGGGGACCTTATCCAATATGGTGTGATCCCAGGCTCGGAGATGTTGGCAAGTCGTAAAGGGTCAGCCTTACAGCTTCAAATAACAATATGTACAATGAGACTGGAGGAATATCTTGAGAAACGCAATTGCAATACGTTCTTGAGGTTTAGGGTTTAGCCAAGTTTAGCCCAGTGTCGTTCTGAGTTGTAGAGGTTAGCCAAGCCTTGGACTGGGTCTTTCTTGAGTAGAGAAATTCGTCTTCTCATTGTGGTACTAAATGGCAATATATGGAGGTGAGGAAGGTAGCAAATGCTAAAACAAGTTCAACTAAGTAATGATAACATTTATACACCTTCAGAATGCCTATAAAAGTGCCAGACGATTATCAACAATCGAATTTGAAAGAGGGGTCTTTGTCAAAGTAATAAGTTTTTTTTTTTTTTTTTTTTACAAATAATGAAGGAAATATAGAATATTTTCATTGCATCTATTTAACTTTTCGTTCACTGACTAAACCTCATACTAAAAGTAAAAGCGTTGTTTACATTGATTGTTCCTTTCTTTGGTCCTGTTTGAAAAAATGGTAGATATTTTGATAAAAATTAGATTTAATCTCATAATGATCAGTGCTCTATGTATTTCACCTTAAATGAACTTCAAAATGAACCATAAAATCATGTGGCGTAAGAATAATTTGAGGGGGACATAAACTTCTCTGTAAAAAGTACAGTATCTTTAGAAAGTAAATAATTAAGTGAAGGAAAAGGCCTTTCGTAAGTATTAGACTGATAAGCAAATAACAAATAAATAAATCATTGAGTAAATAAATATTAAAATAAGACTGTCTTCGTCTTATGGCAGTCTCCCCATGTGCCACACTGGAAGTCAAGCTCAGCAAAAAAATCCTGACGGAACAAGGAGAGAAAAATTTCCCTCCTTTCAAAAGGGTTATGAGAACACTGACATCAGCCGTGAATGGACAGTTTTGCTGACGACATTGAATATTCGTATGGAAGGAGTTTTTTCCTTTCACTGGAAGAAAACCAAATATCCACGCTAAGAATTTCAGGGAGTCTTTCTTTTGGCCCCTCTGTGATCTTTTGCCAAAGGAAAATTTCATTTCCATGGCGAGATTTAGGCTTGCAAGCCTACACACAATACCATGAGAACATTCATTTACAGATTTGCAACGCCCTTGAGTTGATTACAGCTAGGTGCCTAACCGGCAACCCATGCGTAAGGGGGTAACAACGTCAGCAGTTTTCAAGGAAATGGCATGGGGTAGCTACGTCATCCCTAGTTGTTCGTTGAGACTTTGCTGTTCCATCCTTTCCAAAGGAATAGAAGCGTATGGTTAATGTAAATAATATATATATATATATATATATATATATATATATATATATATATATATATATATATATATATATATATATATATATATATTGCTTATAATCACTCATATATGTGTATATATAAATATATATATATATATATATATATATATATATATATATATATATATATATATATATATATGTGTGTGTGTGTGTATGTGTGTGTGTGTGTGTGTGTGTGTGTGTGTGTGTGTGTGTGTGTGTGTGTGAGTGCGTGTGTGGGTGTTTGTGTGTGAGTGTGCACGTGTTGATGATTATTCCGTGAATAGGCAAACAAAAATTTAAATGACCACTTATGCATTCATAAAAACACCTAAATGAGGAGTCTCCTAACGAAATCACCAACAAGAAAACCACGTATCAATACCCCTGAAATCTGAATGAAACAAACTCCCCTGGCCTCTGGAGGAAAATGCTCTTATTTCCGGTTCTGTTAATAACGAATGTTATCGATACGCCTTTCATCTCCCGCGATAAAAGCAAATAAATAAGAAGAATTCTAAGTATGCGGGGCACTTTCTTCCTTGGACACCAAGACTTTCACCTCCTCTCTTTGACGGATGAGAGGAGCAGGAGGAAAATCCTGTTTACAAAAGAAGGTAAAACGTTTAGACGAACCTGCGGAAGAAACCTTTCAGGGCTTTTTATTTTTTTTTATATTCTTCCTTTCTTCTGTCTTACATTAATTAAAGGAACATGATAAGGTTATGAGACTACATAAATCCTTTCTGCAATGTAAGGAAAAGCGGACAATCTGCTATTGTTAGTTTTCTGTAAAAGAAAACTGTTGTGCCGGCTTTGTCTGTCCGTCAGAGCTTAAAAGCTACTGAGGCTAGAGGGTTGTAAATTGGTATGTTGCTCATC
>NC_089758.1:17371733-17374233 GCF_040412425.1 Macrobrachium rosenbergii
TGATGAGGCTAGAGCTGTAGAATTTATCATTGTTATTATATTTTTTTTCTATTTTTTTATCTATTCTCTCAGTCATTTTATCGGCCATTATGAATATGCAATAAGGTCGTAGATATTAATTGATTTCATCCAGTAGTCAATTTTACCTAGAATATCAAAACTTATGTGCAAAATTTTATGCCTGGAATGATATTTATGTTACGAGCTCTCAAAATACAGCTTCACCACAGATAATATTGTATATCACTTTATCATTATATTTCATACTATGGTTGCTGTACATATATATATGCATACGTACTCATATACGCACTCAAACACACGCATACACATACACGTGTTTATATATATATATATATATATATATATATATATATATATATATATATATATATATATAAATATATATATATATATCTGTATATATATGTATACATACACACAAACACACACACACACACACACACACATATATATATATATATATATATATATATATATATATATATATATATATATATATATATATATATATATATATATATATATATATATATATATATATATATATATATATATGCGTGTTTTTGTTTAACATACCTAGTGTCCAACTATTTATCGTTTGAACATGAGTATTTTATAAAGAATTGAGTAAGGTAATCTTTGTGTTTAATAATACCGAAGGACTAGTTACAGGAAACTTTCTAATTTTCTCTCGTATTAGTCTTCCCAATTTTGCATCGTTACACCCTTACACCAACTCATTCTCTGATTAGTGACCGAACCTTTAAATGGTCATTTCTTGTTTTTTTTTTCCTCTCCACATCTTATTTCTTCAAGACTTCCCTTCTCATAAAACTTAGCAAACTCTTCGTCTTTCTTTATTCTTAATCCCACGCAACCTTCATAAAAGAAGGATTAGCTTAACATTTCGACTTTTCCCTCTCTTTCCTGCCTTCAGTTTTATGTTGCAGCTTCCATTTTCAGTTTTCTGTAAAAGAAAACTAATGTTCCGGCTTTGTCTGTCCGTCCGCCGTCAGATCTTAAAAACTACTGAGGCTAGAGGGCTGCAAATTGGTTCGTTGATCACCCACCCTCCAGTCATCAAAGATACCAAATTGCAGCCTTCTAGCCTCAGTAGTTTTTATTTTATTCAAGGTTGAAGTTAGCCATAATCGTGCATCTGGCAACGATATAGGACAAGCCACCACCGACCCGTGGTTTAAGTTTCATGGGCCGCGGCTCATACAACATTATACCGAGACCACCGAAAGTTAGATCTATTTTTGGTGGCCTTGCTTATACGATGTACCGAAATTTCTTCGGTTGCGCCGGAGAAATTTCGGCGCATTTTTCACTTGTTCTTGCTAGGTTTAATTGTTTTCTTATAATGTTTGTCACTAGGCACCTCTACAAATGATTCTCTCTTTTTTTATTTGGTACAATTCCTTCAAATTAGATAAAATTGTTAGTCAAATATTGCTTAGCATGAGTGAATACCTACCCAAATCAGATACAAGGTTCAACTAGGAGGCATTACGACAGATCCGCCTTGACAGTGGTGAGTTTTGCCTAGGTATGATTTTATTGCGAGAATAATGATATATATATATATATATATATATATATATATATATATATATATATATATATATATATATATATATATATATATATATATATATATATATATATATATATATATATATATATATATATATATATATATATATATATATATATATATATAATAAACGTTCAGCAGGTATTTTAATCGACGTGATCTTTCCTGAAATATATATTTCCGTCACCGGAGCATTAAGTAAACAAAATATACCTTCGTAAGTAAATTTCGCCAGCTGACAGGAAAGAAACGAAGTTGGGCCTGTTGTCAGGAAGGCCATTGTGTCTCGGAATTTATTTTCCTCGGCATTTATTCGCTATCCGGGAGGTATTAAATTTTAGCAGCTTCAGGAATTTCTGCTTCCACAGTTATTTCATTGTATATTGTTTAATTATTCAGTGTTTTTGCTAATCCTCTGTTGCATAAGTGTTTATCTGAAATTATTTGATGACTCAGTTCCTTCTTCATTTAGGTATTTACTTGGTTAAATTATTTAAAGCAAACAATTGATAATATATATATATATATATATATATATATATATATATATATATATATATATATATATATATATATATATATATATATATATATATATATATATATATATATATATATAACACACACACACACACACACACACACACACACACACACACACACACACATATATATATATATATATATATATATATATATATATATATATATCAATAGAGAGAGAGAGAGAGAGAGAGAGAGAGAGAGAGAGAGAGAGAGAGAGAAGGGGGGAGGTATATTCCATGCACAGATTTACAGTATACTATGACTTCTTCACTTCTCGATTTCTTTACTCATTTTTGATATGCGCGTCACTGTGAAGCCTTGAATCCGGAA
>NC_089758.1:17381733-17384233 GCF_040412425.1 Macrobrachium rosenbergii
GTGATGTGAACCATGTTAAAGCAGCTTTTTTCACATCTTCAACTGACGAATGTTTGATGCCTCTCAAGGATTTTTTCAGTTTCGGAAACAAAAAGAAGTCACCAGGGGCTAAATCAGGACTATAAGGTGGATGCTGAATGATTTCCCACCGAAATTCTCGCAACACAGCTTGCGTCTTGCGAGCACCATGAGCGGGGGCATTGTCGTGATGGAAAAGGACTCGCCGATGCAGCTTTCCTGGACGTTTTCCAGCAATTTTCTAAGCCAATTTTCTCAGAACTCCTTTGTAATAATCAGCATTGATTGTTCTGTTTTCAAGGAAGTCAACTAGCAAAATCCCCTTTGCATCCCAGAAAACGGTGGCCATGACCTTCCCTCTTGAACGTTCTGATTTTGCTTTAGTGGGGCCCCTTCCACCCCTTGGCAGCCACTGTTTTGATTGAGTTTTATCTTCGGGATCATATTGGTAGAGCCACGTTTCATCACCGGTAACGATTCTATCTAGAAATGCTCCAGGGTCTTCATCCCACTTGTTCAAAATTGCTGTTGAAAGACCTGCCCTTGTTACTGCTGATCAGGGCGCAACAGCTTTGGGACCCACCTAGCAGAAAGCTTGCTCAGCCCCAAGCTTTCCACTAGAATTGTATAAGCTGAGCCAACAGAGATATTAAGGGTATCGGCAACTAATTCAGTGGTAATTCGCCTATCCTCTTCAATCAGGTTACGAACTGCATCAATGTTTTCCTCACAAACTGACGTGGATGGCCTGCCACTTCGAGGATCATCTTCAACATCGTCTCTGCCACTTCTAAAACGAGTTATCCATTTGTAGGTGGTTGATTTCTTTGGGGCATTATCCCCATAAACTTGCTGCATAGCATCGATGATTTGACTGTACTTCCAGCCTACCTTCACCAGGAATTTTATGTTTGTTCTGGCCTCGATTTTCTTGGAATCCGTGCTACTCGAGTGAGTGCTAACTTTAGACTACTGGTACAGCGTTGTTACATGCATATGACGGTTCCTGTTCAACAGGGATAAAGACTATTAGTGAAATAACAAGCAGTTATAATGCAAACCAAATTCGTCCATAAACTTAGCAGATATGGATGTTTTCCATGAACTTTTTGAAGCCCCTCGTATATATATATATATATATATATATATATATATATATATATATATATATATATATATATATATATATATATATATATATATCCTACTTTCTTGTGCAAAGATTGCCAACTGCACCCATTCGGAACTTAAGAATAGCTTCGCTATACTTTTGATTTTAATGCAATACATGTTGCGACGAAGATATACATTAACAGAGAAGGAAATATTTAGGCTAAATTCAGGAACTAAAAATAAAAATGTATGTTGTCCAGATGCTTGGATACATTAATTCCTATATATCCTGAATTCTTCAATATTTCTCAGTAACTGTAATCATTCTGCTTTGATACATATGGGAGATAAACCCATAAAAAATTATTGTGGACATGAGTAAAATATGGAGCTGAATCATGATACATGTAAAATATAAGCTGTCAGGCTCAGCATTTTCTTCTACTCGCCCCAACGAAAAAAAAGGTCATAAGAAAACAAACATAAAAAAAAAAGGTTCAGCCTGAGAAAGGCGTGGCCATTCGAAGAAATAAAACACTGCCGACAAGGTTTAGCTTTCAGAAAACAGGTTGGATGTTCCAAATCCCTTGTTTCATTGGCCCAACGTCGTGTTCGATGGGTTTGTATTTGAATTTAGTGGACCTAACTTTTTTTAATGCTACAAATTAGGGTCCTTTATCTCGGGTCGTTTTGGGCCAAATGTCTTTCTATTTTTATTTGAATATAGCATCATCGCCCCATATTCGGTTTCTTATTTTGTGGAGGTCGTACTGTCCTCCTACTTTCTTGAAGATTATCATCAGTAGTAATAGTAGTAATAGTAGCAGCAGGTATAGTAGTAGTAGTAGTAGCAGTAGTAGTAGTAGTAGTAGCAGTAGTGTTTGCTCTTATTATTGGGATTATAGTAAGAGCGTAAAACAGAAAGTATACTCAGTTAGCACCAATATCCTCAATAAATCGATTTATTGCAAAGCAGTTCTAACGTCTTTTAAAGCTTAACTTAACAACTTACAACATTATAACGCCAAAAAAAAAAAAAAATCGTAAAGATCCCCTTTAGAATTTCGTCTAGAAACCTATGAACCGGACGGTTATCGTTCCTTAGAGTTCGTTTTCGAAAACCGATTTCGTCTGCCTGAAGAGAGAAGAAACAGCGTCGGGAACTTTCTTGCAGCCAAAAGACCTCTTTGAGACTCCCTCCGTCGCAGCATTCAATATGGTTCGTTTGCCGCTGATTAGGTTTACTTGTAGAGCAAACTTCTCCCATCTCGTAAACAAAGCGAAAGAGAACTTTCTTTCTTCTCTCCCTGTCTTTGGGTTTCATTTCCCTTCCACGGAAACTATGGTCTGTTTTTACAAATGCAAATAA
>NC_089758.1:17389233-17394233 GCF_040412425.1 Macrobrachium rosenbergii
TACAAAATGGACGGTAATATTACAATGAATATTCACGAAACATCTCATCTACCAAGATAATAAAAGTGTCACCGAGGAAGCTCTGATGAAGTGACGCTCATTAAGAAACGCTAATGAAACTCCTTGCGCTTCCGCCTCTGTTTATAAATGGACTTGGCGTTAGATAAGGACGCCCTGATCTCATTAATGGACCTCTCTGGCTTGTTTGTATTTTTCCACGATAAATAAAACGTTTCTTTTTATTTTCACTTATAAAGTTATTTTTCATTGCTTATGAACATTGTGGAGTTTTTTCTTTGCCTCTTTCACGCGTTGGGGAAAAGGATGACATACAAATGAACCTTTTACAAGAGCATTAAAAGTCATATGACGGTAGGTGTGGATTGGCTTGAATATGTATATATATACCGTGTATGTATATGTGTATATATATATATACATAAATATATGTGTATATATATATATATATATATATATATATATATATGTGTGTGTGTGTGTGTGTGTATATATATATATATATATATATATATATATATATATATATATATATATATATATATATATATATATATATATATATATATATATATATATATATATATATATATATATATATATATATATATATATATGTGTGTGTGTGTGTGTGTGTGTGTGTGTGTATGTATGTATGTGTGTATATATATGTATATATATATATATATATATATATATATATATATACTCAAACATCGTTTTCATCGTTTGTGTTCGTACAACGCAAAACAAAAGTGGCATTTCCTTGGAGAAGCTCGCATTTGTGCGTTAGCGCTCTCAGCAGAGTTTCAAAATCTTCCGTCTTTCCAAAACATTCAAACCCGGATGGAAAAGTTGCCTCCCAGGAGGTGCTAAGGGAGACGATCGGTTTTGTCTTCAGCAAAACGAATCCCGCAAATGCAACTGATTTCAGATCAAGCTTATTTGGCCAGTCGGGTCTTGTCTGCTTCCCTTCAAAATGTCATTGACATAAAATGGGATGAGTAGGAACTTTAAAAGTCTCTTTGTTGATATATTTTATCCCATAGTGATAAAAATGTTGTTGTTCTGGATACTAACAGAAATAAAATAAGTAGGAAAATAGCAAAATAGATACTGAAATAAAACAGGTAGGAAAATAGCAAAATAAATACTAAAAGGGAATGCAAGAAAAAAGTGAGAATCTAAAGATTAGTTTCAGTAATAGCAAACACTGATATCTAAATATTTTTTATATATGCAAAGGGACTATACACAAAGTGTTAACTGAACATATTTTGACGGTTTTAAAGCCAAAATAGACAACGCTAGCTGACAGATCGGCATAATGGATAGTGGCAAGGGTAATTTCAGGCAGTAATCGGCAAAATAAACGATGCTATTGGCCATCCAAAGCGATTACCGCACACTTCGTTATAGATCGCGTTGATACCAAAATAAAACAATGACTGAAAAACCTGGAATTAGCTGCTGTGAACGGTTTAACCGACGTATTTCTCTTTGTTTTATGAATCTCATAAATCCATCACGGGAGCTTTGAAACTGACAGAAAATATTAAAGTAATATGAAATAATATTTTTCCAAAATCGGCAAAACAAGATTTTTGTATGGCTTTGTTTAATATATACAGTATATATATATATATATATATATATATATATATATATATATATATATATATATATATATATATATATACATATACACACACACACACACACACACACACACACACACATATATATATATATATATATATATATATATATATATATATATATATATATATATATATCAAAAACGACTACCAAAAAAAAACAGAGACAGATAACAGATAATTTAAGTAACGGAACCCATATTGCGCCTGCACATTTACGTGGCAGACTGTACAGAAGATTCTTTGGAATGCTATACTAAAGCCCAGCCAATTCCCTGTATAGCATGCAGGTCCCATGCGAGCCAAGTCCAGTGACCTCTGATGTTACACGGTAGCTAATAACCAAGGTCATCCACCAGGCATCCAGGGTTGAAGCCCAGGAGACAAAGCATTTAATGCCTTAACCCTGTCGGTCATCAGGAACTCCTCATAAGCAAAGACCACAATTTTCACCTGAAGAGGTGTCAACCTACAAGACATCAGGTGTTTGTACTTTCAAGTCGGGGATCTAATCCAGGCATTACCAGCTGAACCCTGATGCTCACTAAGAGGCAGGGATACCAGCTCCCTATTGGTATATACGTACTTCAGTTACCCAGCTACTTTGTGGGCATCGGGAGTGTTGGAAGACGAAGACGTACTTGGATGAGAACAATGAAAAGCATGTCTAGAGATGAAAGAAGATTTGCGGAGGGTAATATACAGGAAAGCCTTGAATGGCGGGATTTCACGTGGGCCATTTGCGCCATAGCTATATATACACACATATAATTTCTGTCCAAAATTGGCTTAACAATATTATTTATTCATCCAGCTTCTCGCAAATTTCACCTTCAGTCCATATTACACCAACCTTCAGCCCTTATTGTATCTCTCATTTCCCGTTCTTTTTGCCATTCGGAGCCAAAACTGCCAATAGATGGCTGTACAATCACCGTTATGATGATGGTAGTCACCAAGTTAAAGTAACTTAGTTAAAAAGGCAGTTTTTGTGTGTGTGTGTCTTATTTTTGTCATTTTTAAGACCAACTGGATAACTATATAACATTAGCATCATTCTTTCTGGAAAAGCGACGTCCTGAGGAACGAGACATTAAGTTAAGCACTATTATCTTTAATGGACAACATTCATGAATTTGATTTTATGCTCATATGTTTAGCTAATTCACGACGGAACGACCCTGTTATTGCATCGTGAGCCCCGCCTGTTCTCTATAGACCTCAGACATCATTTCCAAACTGGGAGTTTCTGTAGGATAATTGAGGTTGTTTTTAAGGGTTTTGTAGCTGACTGAACGACGACAGTCTTGGAGTTTTTCCCGCAGCTTTTTTTTTTTTTTTTTTTTTTTTTTTTGCCGATGAGAATATGACATCTTTTTTTATTTCCTTTGATTAATTTTATAAACAATATACTATGAAGTTTATTTGGATATATTTCCTTCATTTTCATTTATAAACAATATATGCGGTACGAAATGACAACAGAGACTTGAATTCACAAAATTTATGATGGATTATAATTAAATTAACAGTGAAATTAAAATGAACAAACAGGCTAGAAAAAAAAACTAAGAGAAAAATCTCATAACATATTTCTTCGTTTCGCCGTCAAAGCTCCTCCTTATAACAACAACCACAACAACAAAACAAAAAATGGGTCCCAATATGCGATATGGAAGGTGATGTTGCAATGAATATTTACGAAACGTCGCATCTACCAAGATAATAAAAGTGTCACCGAGGAAGCTCTGAAGAAGTGACGCTCATTAAGCAGCACTAATGAAACTCCTTGCGCTTCTTCCTCTGTTTATAAATGGACTTGGCGTTAGATAAGGACGTCTCTGGCTCGTTTGTGTTTTTCCACGGCCAAATAAAACGTTTTATTTACTTTTTTTATAATTTTTTTTAATTTCATTGCTTACTTAACATTGTCGGATTTTTTCTGCCTCTTTCTCACTTTGAGGAAATAAAAAGAATGAAAATGGACCTTCTTAAAAGAGGATTGAAAGTCACAAGGCGGTAGGTGTTGTTTGATCAGAATGAATATATATATATATATATATATATATATATATATATATATATATATATATATATATATATATATATATATATATATATATATATATATATATATATATATATATATATATATATAGAGAGAGAGAGAGAGAGAGAGAGAGAGAGAGAGAGAGAGAGAGAGAGAGAGAGAGAGAGAGAGAATAAACATCCACAATTCTACTGTAAATGAAAGAGTTTTCACTTTGATTGATGTGCATAAATACAAAGAAGATAAAATTTGATATTGAGCATAGCTTTCATTGTTTGTTTCCGTACAAACAGACCCCAAGCAGGGAACTTCTACTCAGAAGACGCATTTGGGAGTTAGGGCTCTCAGCACGTTTTCAAAAACTTCCATATTTCCGTCTTGCCAAAACATCCAAGTTTGGGTGAAAAAGTAGTCCCCAAGGAACTCAGGGAGATGGTCGGTTTTGTTTAAAAAAAAAAAAGAAAAAAAATTCCACAAACGCAATTGGTTGCAGATCAAATTTCTTTTGACCAGTCAAGTCTTGTCTGTTTCCCTTCAAAGTGTCAAGGACATAAAAATGGGTGTAGGGGAGCTATGACTGTTTCTGTACTGATAAATTTTATTCCACACTGATAAAAATATTGCTGTTTTTGGATGCTAACCAAAAAAAAAAAAAAAAAAAAAATATATATATATATATATATATATATATATATATATATATATATATATATATATATATATATATATATATATATATATATATATATATATATATATATATATATATATATATATATATATATATATACAGTATAGGAAAAGGGAAAAAAGGTACTAATTGGGAAGGCAAGCTATGGTTTGAAATGAGAGGAAAAATCAGAATGTAAAGACTGGTATGAATAATTAAAAACACTGATATAAAGTATAAATATC
The DNA here is from genome assembly GCF_040412425.1 of Macrobrachium rosenbergii. Taxonomy (NCBI): domain Eukaryota; kingdom Metazoa; phylum Arthropoda; class Malacostraca; order Decapoda; family Palaemonidae; genus Macrobrachium; species Macrobrachium rosenbergii. The sequence continues at coordinate 17,393,875 of NC_089758.1, forward strand.
ACTTTGATATATCGACGGGACTGCATGCAAACCGTTAACTGAAATTATTGTTGGCTGTTTTCAGGTTATTCGGTTACCATAAAATCAGACAGGTTTCGATAACAAAAAAGATTTCCCCGTTAATTTAAAACTGAAAAACTCTCGATAATGTCTGTCGTACTCCAGTGATATAATTCCATCTCTCTCTCTCTCTCTCTCTCTCTCTCTCTCTCTCTCTCTCTCTCTCTCTCAACAGACTCCTTTGTTGAGAAATTTCCATGTTTGCTTCAAGAGGTCAAATAAATCCAACGGTATCTTTTATACTTGAGGCCAGATAAAAAGAAAAATCAAAAAAGGAATGCTGCTACCATATATCATTA
>NC_089758.1:17406733-17434233 GCF_040412425.1 Macrobrachium rosenbergii
AGCTGAAGAATCTTTAAGAAGGTAGGCCATAAAGTGGAGATTGCGACGGCTGACACAGTGGAAAAAGATGCCTGTGGTTTTATTTGGCATTTTGAAGCAAGCATAAAAGTTGCTCGCTCAAGGAGATTGCTGCTCTAAACCTCAAATGGTCCAGAATCCATAAATTCAGAGAGAGAGAGAGAGAGAGAGAGAGAGAGAGAGAGAGAGAGAGAGAGAGAGAGAGAGACTCGTAATCGCCTCTTTATCCATGTTGCAGTGAAAAGGTCTGAGTCAAGTACGGTATTGAGGAATAAAGTAAAAATTATCAACGTTTCGCTGAATATGAATAATATTATCATTGCTGCTGATTCCTTTCCAGCCTTTATGGGTGATCTTTTAAAGGCAAACAGGTCATTTGTTTTTACATGAACATTAATCTAGATTCCACTTATATTTATAACACATTTAATCACGAAAAAGACAACTCGAAATGCGTTTTTCAAAAGAGGCAACATGCTGCGGACAAAAGAATAATTGAGATCCAAGATCCAGTGACCCTAAGAATATGTATTATGAAAATCTGGCTGAGTGTGAGTGCGTGTGTCTGTGTCTGTGTCTGTTGGGTTGATGGTGTGTAGGAATTCTGCAATAATAATAATACTAATAAGAATAATAATTCGAAATCATGCCCTCTGTTTTGAAAAGAATCCTCCTTACCACAACGGAAAATATAAAACAGGTTTATCGGACCCCAAGGCTAGAGTACTTGATCAGCATCGCAAGATAAACATCCCCCGAACTACAAAGCAAAATATATTAATGATATATGGGAGCATTCTCTTTTTAACTTTCTTTTCATCCGGCCTCGAGTATAAAAGCAACCACTGGATTTATTTGGCGTTATGAAGCAAACATAAAAGATGATCAACAAAGGAGTCCGTCAGCCCTAAATTTTAAATGAATCCATAAGTTTACACAGAGAGAGAGAGAGAGAGAGAGAGAGAGAGAGAGAGAGAGAGAGAGAGAGAGAGAGAGAGAGAGAGAGAGATGGAATTATATTACTGGAGTACAACAGGCATTATCAAGAGTTTTATAGTTTGAATTTAACATTTCAGATTTTGTTGTCATGAAATAGCCATAAAACCGTCATAAGTATTTTCGGTCAACACTTCGAGTCAAGTTCTCTTGAGTATATCAAATTAATATTTAGATATCAGCGTTTTATATTATTCACACTATTCTTTACACTCTATTTTTTATCTGTGACTTCAAACCATAGCTTGCATTCCTAATTATTATCTGTTTTTGTATTTTCATATTATTTTTTTTTATTTCTGATATTATCCAGAACAATTTTTATTAGTAAATATGATAATATAGCGACTTTTAAAGTTCCCATACTTCCCTTATGTCAATGACATATTGGAGAGAAGCAAACAAGACTCGACTGGCCAAAAGAAGTTTGATTAGCAACCAATCGCACTCAGGAATTTGCTTAGTTAAAGACAAAGCCGACGGCTCCCTGAGCGTCTGTTGAGGAACGATTTTTCCATCCAAACGGAACGTTGTGGCAAGAGGGAAGCGAGAAGTATTTGAAACCACGTCGAGAGCACTAACACGCAAATGCATCTCCATAGGAGATCGTCTTGGGGTCTCTTCGTACGGACATAAACATGAATACGATGTTTGAGTGTCAAATTTCATTTTCATGTATTTATATATACATAAAGGGGGTGAGCACCCTTTCAAATACGGTAAACTCATGAATGCTTATTCTCTCTCTCTCTCTCTCTCTCTCTCTCTCTCTCTCTCTCTCTCTCTCTCTCTCTCTCTCTCTCTCTCTCTCTCTCTCTATATATATATATATATATATATATATATATATATATATATATATATATATATACATACATATATATATATATAATATATATATATACATATATATGTATATAATATATATATATATATATATATATATATATATATATATATATATATATATATACATAATGTATACTAGGCCTATTCGAAACGATATTTCAAACACCCTTATTGGTTTGTACAATAAAATAATTTACGTACAAAAGATTCACGACAACGTAACCGTACAGTGTGAATCAACTCCAAGTTGTTTTCGGAAAACAAGTATCAACGATTTCTGTACCTTCGATAAACTCATTTCGTCTAAATATTAAAATCAAATCAATTCCTTCATTTGTCCATTGTTAAGTGAAGTACAGGATGCGAATTAATAGTATGCATGCCTTTTGCAAATACTTATGAAAACCTAAATGTTAAAAAATTATAAAAAAATATTAATTTTTCCAAATAGTGAGCAGTATAGTATACTCGCCGCAGTTACAATATAACTTGGATGCAGCGTCTAATATCCTGTGTTGCTAGGAGAATGTATATTTGATGAAATTACAAATAAAATTTCTCAGTAATGTGCTTAAAAAATAATAACATAGGGATTAAAGAAGATACTCTACTTCTTAAATTATATAAAAAATGAATAACGAAACCATATTGGCCTAATTTTTTTTCGCGCCTTAAACACAATAAAGAAGGCATTTAAACTCCCGCCAATCAAGAGCCCCGTTACAGTGAACCCAATGCGCGATTTAAATGCCCTGATGGGGTTCAGAAGATTCGGTTGTCCGCTGACTCACGCACATGAATGAGGGGTGGGGGAGGGGTGTGATTTAAACCACTCGTTCGCCGGAAAAAATTTAAAGGTATTCTTTCAAACTGAACTGAGCTATTTGATTCAACGGAGTTTAAATGGTCCTCCCCTTTTTAAAGCTCGAGGCGGTGTGCCATTTGGTATTAAGTGATGATATTTTACTAAAATGTACTCATAGTATTTTTTAAGTATTTTAATGAGATTTTGCAGTTTAAAATAGCGGCTGGCGGTGCGGGAGGGAAGAGGGAAGGGGAAGTCGGAGGGTGAGGGGAGGGGAGGGGAAGGGTGAAGGTGGAGGGGAGGGAAGGGGAGGACAGGGGAAGGAGAAGGAGAGGGGAGAGGGAGGGGATGGGGATGGGAGGAGGACGGGGGAGGGGGGGAGGCGAGGGAAGGGAAGAGGTAGGGGAGGGGATGGATCACCAGAAGCCTCCAGGGATTTCAGTGTGCATTCAAACCCACAAACAAGACAGACTTTTAGCGAAATATATATATATATATATATATATATATATATATATATATATATATATATATATATATATATATATATATATATATATATATATATATCCTCACGCCAATTTACACCTGCTGTCATAGACTTATGATTCTCTTGTGAAAGGTTTATTTGTATGTCATCCTTTTCCCCAACGCGAGAAAGAGGCAGAAAAAAAAAAAAACTCCACAACGTTATCATAAGCAATGAAATAAAAACTTTATAACTGAAAATAAAAGGAAACTTTTTATTTATCGTGGAAAAAACCCAAAACGAGCCAGAGAGCCCATTAATAAGATCAGGGCGTCCTTATCTAACGCCAAGTCCATTTATAAACAGAGGAAGAAGCGCAAGGAGTTTCATTAGCGCTGTTTTATGAGCGTCATTTCATCAGAGCTTTCTTGGTGACACTTTTGTTATCTTAGTAGATGAGATGTTTCGTAAATATTCATTGCAATATTACCTTCCATTTTGCATAGGGGAAGTTTTTTTTTTTTTTTGTAACGAGGAGCTTTGTTGGGGGTAACGAGGAAGGTGATGTTAGGATTTTTGTTTTAGTTTTTTTTTTTTTTTTAGCTTTGTCGTTTCACTTTTATTGGTAGTTTAAGCATAATTCGTCATAAACTTTATAAGAATAAGTGTCTATGTTCATTTCTTACCACATGCATTGTTTATAAAGGAAATCAAAGGAAATGTATCTAAAGAAAAATTCCATACCATGTCTATGGTATATAAATGAAATCAATGGAACTAAAAAAAAAGTGCCGTATTCTTATCGATAAAGTAACCAAAAATAAAAAAAGTTTCCGGAAACAAACTCCAAAACTAACGTCGTTCAATCAGCTGCAAAATCCTAAAGAAAAACAACCTTAATTATCGTACAAAAACTCCCAGTTTGGAAATGATGTCTGGGGGCTACAGAGAACAGGCGGGGCTTATAATGCAATAATAGGGTCGTTCCGTAGTGAATTAGCTAAATATATGTGCATGCCAGTTTCATGAATATTGTCCATTAAAGATCCTGGTTCTTAACACGATGTTTCGTTCTTCGGGACATAGTTTTTTCCTAAATGAATGATGCTAATGTGATCTATATACAGTTATCTGTTTGGGGTTAACAATGACAAAACACACACACACACACACAAACTGGCCAACCAACTACGTTATTAACTTGGCGACCACCATCGTCATCATAACGGAAATTGTCCTGCCATCTAGTGGCAGTTCTGGCTACTAAGGAAAATTAAGAACGGAAAATGGGATATGCAACAAAGGCAAAAGGTAGTTGGTAAAAGAAGGCCAAATGAGGTGACGTTAGCAAGAATCTGTATGAAAACATAACAATATTATTAAGCCCAGTTTGGAATTTTGGAAGGAAATTATATGTTTATGTGATTGTGAGGCAAACGCCTCCCTGAAATCCCACCACCCATGCCCTACTTGCACATTATCTCCGCAAATCTTCACGCATCTCTTGCCTATTATTTCAGTTCGTCTAAGTAAGTCTGGGTTTCCCAACTCTCACGATGCCCAGTGGGTAACTGGATAACTGGAGTGGTATATGCCAATAAGGAGTTACGTCCCCGCCCTGTAAGGCACCAGCTTTACCTGGCCCAGATGGTAGTACTTAGAACGGGCCCAGAGCTCACGGTACAAATACCTGTTTGCCTTATAGGTTGGCACCCCTCAAGATTTTGAACAGATTCACAATGGAAAACTGTGGTCTTTGCTTTGGAGGAGTTCCAGGAACCAGTGGCCCCGAGAAAATGTGCAAGGATAAGGCAGTGAATACACTGGTGGATGACTTTGGTTAAAAGCTACCAGGGACCACAGGATTAGGATGGCTGGGAATTGTATGCTACAAGGAACTGGCTATCCTTTAATATGCATCAGTCCAAGGAACTTTCTGTACAGTCTGCCATGTTAATGGAAAAAAGACCTCCTCTTTCACTCATAATGAACAATGAATAAGGTACACTGAGTGTGTGATCATAATATTCAGAACGATGAGATGCTATACAGTTACAGAGCAGCTGCTGTTACTGAAGGATTCAAAGGAATAATGAAGGTCCTTTAGATTGCCCAAAGGTTCAGATTTGTAAAATGTCTTATAACTAGTTCATAATTCATAATCATTTTTTATATTTTTTTTCATCTATTGTTGTTATTAGTCACTATTAACATTTTACAGATCTAGCTGTTTAGTCATCGATCCGCATAATTATTTCAACCAAACTAGAAATTTGCTACTTTAGCTGAAACTGTTATCCTTGACAGAAACGTTATCATTACTGGTATGAATAATAACTAAATTGTATTTGTTATTTTTTTTTATTATCGTTAACGGAATTTACAAAGTAAAAAAAAAAACAACTCTACTGATGGAGCCACCTTATTCGACGAAATGTGTTTACAACAGGTCAACCTTCCTAAGCATTAATAATTACCATATTCTACATAGAATTTCACATGGAATTTAAGAGATAAATTACTAAAATAACATATGAAATAGTTTTAGTTCTTAAAATATCACGAACCGTGAATGTTGACTCTGTGAAAAAATATTTCGCGACAACAAAATGTGGGTCTCGGCGAAAAGGTGGTAACAATTATAACGGCAATATTTCCCTTTTATTTTTCACACTGTATTTCGTTGCGTATTTTTCATCTCTGGAGCGAAACGAATTCTCTACAGGTCTAATGTTACACTTTCATATATATATATATATATATATATATATATATATATATATATATATATATATATATATATATATATATATATATATATATATATATATACATAATTCATAGCCGTACGAAAAATGAGATTTTGTGTAATTTGAAAAAGTTAACTTTTCATATTACTTTAATGATATTTACCGTCGCTTTCAAAGCTAGAGTGATGGATTTATGATATTTAATAAACAAAGAGAAATACATCGACTGAAACATTCACAGCTGGTAATTCCAGATTTTCCAATCATTGTTTCATTTTGGTATCAAAGCGATCTGTAACGAAATGTGCGGTAATTGCTTTGGGTGGCCAATACCTTCGTTTATTCCGCTGATTACTGACTGGAATTACCCTTGCCACTATCTATTGTGCCCAACTATCAGCTGGCGATGTCTGTTTGGGCTGGAAGGAGCTGCTATTGTTATCTGAATAGGGACTTTTCATTCATCATTTTCTAGTCAGATTAATAGAAAACATGTGTAACCATCAATAAAATATAAAAGGAAATAAACTTTACTGTGTATATATATATATATATATATATATATATATATATATATATATATATATATATATATATATATATATATATGTATATATATATATATATATATATATATATATATATATATATATATGTATATATATATATATATATATATATATATATATATATATATATATATATATATATATATATATATATATATATATATATATATAAGGTTGGTTTCAGTAGAAGAGCGACAGCAGTCACTGAATCTCACTTTACCGCTGAGTCAAATATAAATTCCTTCAGAAATCTGTCATCGTCTCCTCCTTCCACCCACATCTTATGAGTTCGAGACGCTGTAAACCAACAATTCTCTCCTATTATAACCGCTTTATGAGGCACCCTAATTATTATAACTATTTCTTCTAATGCCCCTGTTTTTACCTCATTCACCATCCTCCTGAATTTCATTTGATTCACGTGACCAGAGCAATACAAAACACCCTGATACAATTTTCGTTCACTGGGTGCTAATCTTTTTGTCACGCTTATTTATACATTTTCCATTTATCCAGTTTTTCTCTTCTAGGAAAAGTGTTCAGTTTAACGTCACTAGAAAGACTGAAAATATGCCAGTAATTTAAAGTATTCGTGATAAAATAATATAGGAATAGCATTACGGAATTAAAAGGAACAATTTATAGACTGCCAATAAACTCGATACCAATAAAAAAGAATTTAAAGAAACTAGTTATTAGTATTTGTAAAAACGGACCTCCGCCTTTATGGAAGAGAAATGACAACAAAAAGACAGAGAGTGAGAGAGAGAGAGAGAGAGAGAGAGAGAGAGAGAGAGAGAGAGAGAGTTCCCTTTCGTTTTGTTTACTAGATGGGGGAAGTTTGCTCTACAAGTAAACCTAATCAGCGGTAAACGAACCATATTGAATGCTGCGACGGAGGGAGTCTCAATGAGGTCTTTTGGGTGCAAGGAAGTTCCCGACCTATTTTTCACTCTTGAGGCAGACGAAATCGGTTTTCGAAAACGAGCTCTAAAGAACGATAACCGTTCGGTTCATCGGTTTTTAGCAGAAATTCTAAAGACGACCTTTTCCATTACCTTTTTTTTTTTTTTTTACGTTGTAATGTTGTTGTAAGTTGTTCGGTTAAGCCTTTAAAGACCACCGTTGGAACTGTTTTCCAATAAATCAGTTTATTATGGATGCTGGTACTGGCTGAATATACTTTCCATTTTTCACTTACTGCAATGCCAAAAACAACAAAAGCAACAACCACTGCTACTACTACTACTATTACTACTGCAACTACTATCACTAACGATAATCTTCAAAAAGAAAGAAGGAAGAGAATACGACAAAAAGAAAGAAGGAAGACAAGACGACTTCCTTAAAATAAGAAACTGAATATCAGACGATGATGCTATATTTAAATAAAAGCAGAAAGACATTTGGCTCATAAGGACCAGAGATAAAGACGCATAATCTTTAAGAAAGAAAAGTTTTGTTCCTTTAAATTCAAATGCAAACCGATCGAACACGACGGTGGGCCAATGAAACACGGGATTTGGAACATCCAACCTACTTTCTGAAAGCTAAACCTTGTCAGCTGCGGTTTATTTCTTCGAATGGCCACGCCTTTCTCGAGCTGTGCTTTTTTTGCATGTTTTATTATGGCTTTTTTTTTTTTACTTTTCCGTTGGGAACGAGTAGAAGAAATTGCTGAGCTTGACAACTAATATGAAAAAGAAAACGGGTAAAAAATTCGTGAACTAATCTTAGAGATATAAAATCGGTATCTTCAAACATTATACTTATGGTTTAATGACCAACAATTTTCACTTTATTTTGTGTAATCATCACAGAAGTTTTCGCGTAATATTTACCTTAAATTATTTTATAACAAATAGTTTTGTACAGAAATTCATCAACAGCACAATGTCACTATGCTTCTAACTTATTTGTGCATTGGACTTATATAACTCGGTCACATTCGTAGCCAAACCAAATTACGGAACAAGTCTAGTCCTTTTGTTATCAAGCTGTTATCGGAAGTTCCATTACCCAAACCAGGGACAAATGGCTCTAAAATACCAACTCACTTGCAACTGAAAATCGTTATCATGTGACATTTTAATCTTTCAGGAAAATATATAAACCAGATTATCCTTCGTATTTGTACGTTAGTTTCTTCAAAACAGATAAAAAAAAGTAACCGAGTTGTAATTATTCTGTAGCAAATAGATTTAACTCGTTCGCCGCTGTTACTGTAATTACTAATTACATCATCTTATAAATGAGAACAATCCTTAACAAGTAAGACTTCATTTCAGAAACTAATGATGCATGATAATAACCAAAGATAAATTCTCTCCTATTTCCATTTTAAATCGGATACATACTCTACTGAAACAACCCAGAATTAGAGCAATATTCTCTAATGATTGTAATTAAAAGTTAGTATGCGATTCTATGATGGTATAACAAGTATATATGTTGTAATATGCAACATGTGTTCTAAATGCATCGAATTTTGTATTGTACAAATACAATAGTAAAGTATACTAAGCTTGTTATTAGCTTGAAAATAGTTTATACATGTAAATACGTATCTGATAAGGGTGTCAGATATTAATAAAAATTTATAAATGCTAAAATTTGATGTTCTCCGTGGAATGACATAAATATAAAATAACTCTTATCCACGACCCACCACTACACTTTCAGCAAAACTAGGCATAAAATATCCACAGTCATATGCAAGTTATAAGAAAGCACACACAGAGAGAGAGAGAGAGAGAGAGAGAGAGAGAGAGAGAGAGAGAGAGAGAGAGAGAGAGGTGGTCTTTAGACATGACTGAATTAAAATTTAAACTGAAGAAGTTAGAGAAGGGTTATCACTTATAAGGAAAGTTTTTGGCGCAATTCTCCTTAGAAGAATTTTGAAAGAAGGGCCTTCCAAAACAAGAAAATAATGCTCCCAAGAAGGGAGAATAACTCTCTTGTAAACCTGAAGGAGCTGCTTAATGGAGGCAATTAATTAGCTGTTCGAATTACCACCCCAGTCAAGATTTGTGACGCAAGAGAACTTATAATCAGTCGGTCGATAAATCTCTGTAAGGGATATTGGACAATCCATAATACATTCAAGTCATACCGAATCTGTGAAGGACAAAAAGTTACGTAGCCGGAAAAGTCAGTGTTCTCTGAAGTTAAGGACCATTTGCCCACTTGAGTTCAAATGTTTCAAGACTTTGAAGGCTGAAGATGGAAGAAAGTTCCGAAAGTTTAAAACTTGAGGAAAAGATTGAGTGGCTGGTCCATTTCAGTCTCCTGTCACATGTCTCCCGTCACATGTCTCCTGTCAAATATGGTCAAAGTCATTCTAATGGCGTCAGTCGCGTTATACTAACTTACTTTCGAAGGTGAAACCAGCGCTGCTTTGCAAGAATTTTGAGGTGGCATCTGGAAAGAAAAAATTGAATTAGAATTTCCTACGTAACTTTACTAGGAAAGTGTCTACTTTACTCAATTTCATTCTTTAAAAAAAGGACCATATCATATTTATTGCTTGACTGCATATTTTCCCACTAAATTTCTTTTCTTTTAACTTAATCTATAATTTACCCTAAATCAAATGTAATCGCTAATTCCTAAGACAGATGGTTAGTCTTGTACGTTTGTACAAATGTTCTGAATAATATAAATATTTGATACTTTGCTGACTTTTATCCAGGTAGCAAGTGGTTCACATTCATATGTATACACATACACACACACACATGTATATATATATATATATATATATATATATATATATATATATATATATATATATATATATATATATATATATATATATATATATACCGTATATGGTGTTTGAGTGGACGAGCAAATTTTATATATCTATCTATCTATCTATCTATCTATATATATATATATATATATATATATATATATATATATATATATATATATATATATATATAATATATATATAAATATATATATATATATATATATATATATATATATATATATATATATATATATATATATATATATATATATATATATATATAACTAAAGCACACATGCCAAAGTAATGAAAGGACAGAACTCTAAAACTGTAAGCCGTAGCATTGAGGTCTTTATGAATACTCAAGAAAACAACCGTGAATAAGTTAAAACTTAAATTTACTGCATTCATTAGAAACCAAATCACGACAGGCGGAAAAGATATAACAACAATAGCGCAAAGAAAAATGAGAAATTGAAAAAGGCCTTTAGAAATACGCAACGGTTGCTCACTGCACGCGGAAGCGACACACGCCAAATTCGTGTTCATGGTTTCCTGGATACGTTTTCGAGAAACGTAATACCATTATTTGCAGCGCTCTCCGGGAATATTATCGGGAGCGAGCTCTGTAATTGGGCCAATCAGAATCCCACGTGTCGCGGCTAAAGTAATTTAGAGGGAAGGTGATAAAAAGGAAATTTTCGTTTTCGCATATTCAAGGCGTTTTCCGTTTTTTTTATTTTATTTATTTATTATTATTTTTTTTTTTGTATTTACGGTTCAAGGTTTTAGGTTAAACGTTTTCCATGGATCACTTTTCATGAATATTTATTTATTTGATTCGCTCATATGTTTTGCTTTCCATATATTTCTCCTTTCTCGATTTTTTTTTAAAGTCTTAGCGGCCTGTTCCGTGAAAACTTGACCTTGGTTTATTCGGCTGAAAATTCTACACATGGTTAATTTACGAAATTGCTAGAGTACTTACAGAGTCAAATTTAATAGTGACATAAAAGGGGATCGATCTGGTTAAAAAGACCGGGACAACGTGATTTCCTTTACACATTTATATAGGGACCATTTATGTGAAAGATTTATCCGGGTTATACGAAGGCAATTTCAAACGCGAACTGCCGGTGTTATTCACAGGAAAATAATAAGATATGAATACACAGTGAGTTTTATGTTACACGTATAGTCCACAGACAAATAAAAAATAAGAAGTGAATAAAGAATAGGATTATTAATAGGATTATTACTGCGCATAATTCAGAATTCTTTAGGCGCAGATAATTCCGGATTTCAAGCTCCCTTGAACAAGCAAACATCAAATCACCATTCCTCTACGTGACAGCGCTGTTGGAATTAACGGAGACTGAATTATGTAAATGAAGTTAGATTAACAAACGAACCGTGAATTGACGTGTAATTACCAATGGTAAATACGATTTCGGTGTATAAAGATTTTTATCTAATACAGTCATGGTTACTCGGGTAATTAATTTCAGGATTATTATATTCGGCCATTTTTTTTTTTTAGTATTTCTTGTCTTGGCAGTTGGATATCATAGTTAATATAAGTTATTGTAAGTGGAAAGTGGCTTGGTTCAATCCCATAACCAACGTTCTATCGCACTGATTTCTTTATTTTTAGTTCTACACACCAACCAAAGATAATATACAGAAAAACCGAGAAATGTATGTTATATAAATACAGAGAGAGAGAGAGAGAGAGAGAGAGAGAGAGTGAAGTCCAAGGGTTTATAGCTAGGTTTACAAACATATTGGCAAAGGTGCCTATTTATTTATTTATTTTTTATTTTTTATTTGTCTTTATTTATTTATTTATTTATTCACTTATTTATTTATTTCTTTATTCATTTATTTAGTGGGGAGAGAGAGAGAGAGAGAGAGAGAGAGAGAGAGAGAGAGAGAGAGAGAGAGAGAGAGAGAGAAAATAAACATATGCCAATAGGCTATAAATTTCCCTTTGTTTAAAGGCCTACACTACACACGCACAAAAAAAAAACGAAATACCCGACAAAATTATGAAACTAATTAATTCCTAATTTTCCCAAACCTTTCGTGACGAATGTTGCTCCAGGGCCCATGCAATAGAAAATTTGCATAAAGCTCATTAAAATTCGCAACTGTTTGCTTCGTAATTAGGTTTCAGCAATGCTTAGCATTTTACGTTGCACGGGCGTTAAAACTAAGTTCATCCCCCCAGCTTAATCCAGGCTTGAGACCGACTAGAGTCGGTTAACTCTCATGACAGTGAGTGGGATATTCTATTTCTCGGTCCCTACGTAAATGTTGAATGACTTTGATCAGGTTCCTCCGCTTATTCCAATTTATACTTTCACTTAATTAAACATTTAAGGACTGACACATGATTCTCCGAAATGGGAATCACGAAGTGAACAGGATTTTTTTTTAATTTCGCGTCTTATAAACAACTACAGCAGAAATGAATTACGAGCAAAGCATAATGCTTCAGAAGGAGAATACTCTGTTTATTTTGATGAACTATTTTTTTTTTTTTACATTAATGTTTATTTGATGTAATATTTTTTCTTATATTAATATTTGTTTTGATGTAAGACTTATTTTTTATATTAATGTTTATTTAGATATAATACTTATTTTTTATATTGATGTTTATTTTGATGTATTAATTATTTTTTTTATATTTGTTTTTATTTTGAGTTAGTACTTATTTTTGATGCCCGTGTTTATTTTTACGTAATACTAATTTTTTATGTTAATATCTTTTTCGATGTGGGATTCATTCTGATATTAATGAATATGTTAATGTTAATGTTTATTTTCATGTTTACTCTTATTTTAATTTCAAAGCTTATTTTCACGTCAATGCTTATTTAAGCATTAATGCTTACTTTGATATCAATACTGTTTCTGGCTGCAAATTTGGTAATAGGTGTTATCGTGAAATTTATAGCAAACCGGTGGAAAAAAACGGTCATGTTGATTTCGATATTAATGCTGGCATTAAATGTAAAAGTAATTCTATAATCTGTTATTTTTTCATTAATTTTAATATCTGTAATTTATGCGTTACGTGAATACCACTTTATAATCGAGCACATATTTATCCATGGTTATTCGTAATTTAATAGAAAAATATGTCAAAAACATTTATAACTTTGGAAAGTTATTATGTAATATTTCTAATAAAATTACTCATTTGGACATTCCTTAATCACCTCATAATACGGCCAAAAAATATATATCTTCAATGTTTTATATATATATATATATATATATATATATATATATATATATATATATATATATATATATATATATATATATATATATATATATGTATGTATATATATAAATTATATATATATATATATATATATATATATATATATATATATATATATATATATATATATATATATATATATATATATATATATATATATATAAATACTTACATAAAAGAAAAGTTTAATATCATGCAGTGTAATTTGGAAACTCCTTTTACGCCTCACAGTAAGGCAAACGAACCGGCGTAAAAAAATTTTCCTTCACCCGAGCCGGAGGAAAGTTCAATAATTAGAGGAATTCCTCCTTGGGGACCCTGGAGAAGAAGGGACTCCTGTTAATTAATCCCCTCGATCGTGTGTCTTCCCCTTAACCTCGTTTCTGCCTCGAGTTTTCCTCCTTTAACGTTGGAAGTGTCTGATTAGTGCCAACTCGAAGACAACCCGCTTTGCCCCCAAAAATGCGTTGAGTGTGTTCTTGCTCTAGTTTGTATGTTAACCCTGTGTCTGCATTAACATACAGACGTACACAACATACATGTATAAGTAGGTGTGCGTATGTGGGTGTGTGGAGGACGCATATATATATATATATATATATATATATATATATATATATATATATATATATATATATATATATATATATATATATATATATATATATATATATATATATATATATATATATATATATATATATATATATATGTATATGTACATATACATATATATATATATATATATATATATATATATATATATATATATATATATATATATCTGCATATATACACATATATATAAATATATGTAATCGCTAAACACAGGAATAATTTGCATCCAAATGATAAGCCGTAATTATGAAAAATCTACCTACCCTATCAAGGAATCGAACCTGTGTATTTTTGGGTTGGAATATATATGGTAATAAATTATTCACCGAACAATCATATCAGATAACAATAATGACTTCGACGAAATTATGCATATACCTGTCGAATTCAGGTTCTGCACTTAAACTGAAATTAACTCATCTACGTTCTTGATGCCAGATTACTGAGTTTGTCGTGAGTGAAATCAGAAACAAAACTATTATAAAACATATGGATACGTGTTGTAAACTTAAGACTTGCCTCTCATGGTGGAGATAAGTTGACTTCGATTTACTCAGACAGTAACGTAAGAAAAAAAATGCACCTGCTCAAAAGACGAACGTCAATATGCAGGATATTGGTCAATTCGCATGGGGAACATGACAGTATGAATTGTTAAGTATGAAAATTATAAAATTAGATAACTTTAAGACATATGAACTCTTGTTTTTTAAGTGGGAGTGAGATAATCGCCGTGCGATGGCACAGTAATAATAATAATAATAATAATAATAATAATAATAATAATAATAATAATAATAATAATAATAATAATAATAATTACAGAGAGGAGAACTTAAGAAGGAAACAAGGAATGCTAACAGCGCCCCTAAGAACCAGATGTGTACAAAGAACAAGAGATGGAAATAACATCTCACTCATGTGTAGGAAGTGTAATGTGAAAGACGAGCCCATAAACCACAAAGCAAGCGAATTTCCGAAACTTGCACAGAACCAGTACAAAAAGGGGCATGATTCAGTTGCAAAAGCCCTCCACTGGAGCCTGTGCAAGAAACATCAGTTAGCTTGCAGTAATAAGTGGTACGAACACCAACCTGAGAGAGTGATAGAAAACGATCAGGCAAAGAACCTCTGGGGCTATGGTACCAGAACAGATAGGGTGATACGTGCCAATTGACCAGACTTGACGCTGATTGACAAAATCAAGAAGAAAGTATCATTCATTGAGAGCACAGTACCATGGGACACCAGAGTAGATGACAAAGAAAGAGAAAAAATTGATAAGTATCAAGACCAGAAAATAGAAATAAGAAGGATATGGGATATGCCAGTGGAAACTGTACACATAACCATAGGAACACTAGGCACGATCCCAAGATCCCTGAAAAGGAATCTGGAAAAAATAGATGCCGAAGTAGCTCCAAGACTCATGCAGAAGAACGTGCAGTTAGAAACAGCGCACATATTGAGAAAAGTGATGGACTCCTCAGGAGGCAGGATGCAACCCGAAACCCAACACTAAAAACACCACCCAATCGAATGGGATGACTGGGAAAAAATTATTATTATTATTATTATTATTATTATTATTATTATTATTATTATTATTATTTTTAAGCAGCACAAGGAATATCATTAGGCATTAACGAAAACGAAATTAGAACTCAAAAGCATAAATGCTTTTGTCAAAGAACTGTTTAGTGTGTACAGATATTAAAGCCGAAGTGGAATGCTGACTGAAAAGCCCCATTACGATACAACACATTTGGACGGATTCTAAGCGGCTTCCAGATACTCATCCGATCATTTTGATGCAGTTAGTGTTGCAGCCTTTCAGATGCTTACTATAAATGACCCATTATGTAATATTGGTGATATATATTTCATGCATAGCAACTACCAACTTACTGAATATACAGAATACTTCCTCTCATTACACACACACACACAAACACATACACACATATGTACGTTTGCATGAATGTACATTGTGTGTATGTATGTATGCGTGTACATACATATATGTGTGTTTTTATATACGCATACATACATACATAAACACGAAATACATTCTTACGTACGTACATAAGTGTGTGTGTGTGTAATGAGAGGAAATATATATATATATATATATATATATATATATATATATATATATATATATATATATATATATATATATATATATATATGTATATATATATATATATATATATATATATATATATATATATATATATATATATATATATATATATATATATATATATATATATATATATATATATATATATATATATATATATATATATATAGAGAGAGAGAGAGAGAGAGAGAGAGAGAGAGAGAGAGAGAGAGAGAGAGAGAGAGAGAGCGTCCTTGTGGGCGTGTAGCCTTTAATATTTCCTTTTCTGTAGAGCACATTCAAGCACAATAATTCTAATTTAGAATTAGCCGAGAGACGATCGTACCAGTCCAAAGCACTCCCTCTCCAGCTGCATCAAGAAGATAACCAAGTATGAAGAATATCGGAAACAGGAGGGTTGAAGAGCCATTACTCATCGGAGTATTCTCCCGCGAACCAGAGAAGATCTATCTTCTCTGACGGGATGTTTATCTTCTCGTGATACATATAACGAAAGAGGCACTGTGCTCTCATACCAAAAATATATAAAAGAATGGATAGACTGAGTAAATGTGTATAATAAATTTATGAGAAGCACACATTCTTCACGGGTCATTATATTTCCCTGGTGGTCGATTAAAAATGGAACAGCGACCCGGAAACGTAAAAGCATATAAATGATAAAAGTGATGCTTTAATGGTTAACTAAAGATAACTTAATGCAAAGATTTTTCCATTGCTTTTCAGAAAGGAAAAGGAATGAAAAATAAGGAATGGATAATTTTAAATTTCAATTGTCCTAAACCCTGGAGATTAACGCTCTAATGCATTTTTTTTCATTATGATATTATTTATTTCTCTAAATATTTTCCCTCGATGACGGCAGACAGCCTATTGTCTCTATGTTTTGCTTTACGAAATTGTGTAACTGGCATGACACTAATCTGAGAGGGATTACGAGTAAAAATAAAAATCTTGTTGTTTTAGACATTATAATAATTGGTTTGTTAGTTCGAAAAATGATCATAGAAGTATTCAAACGAAAACCCACGCAGGCTTATACAAAGTACATAAACAGAGAGAGAGAGAGAGAGAGAGAGAGAGAGAGAGGGGGTTGGATCTTTGATGCTAACAGATCATAAATCAGAGACTCATCAGAAAAGAACGAAAGTAACATAATCCTACTAAAATTCATAAATCCTAAACAACTTGTAAGACAAAATTTATAAGCCATGAAAATTAATAAGAAGGCACAGAAAGATCCGAATGCCAACTAGATAAGTCTTCTCTCCCTAAAGATTTGCAACTTAATCAGAGCAATTTGCTTTGCAATGCCTCGATTCTTCGCAGTGACATCCATTTGTCTAATATGATTCTGTGTGACATTTAGCTTTTCAAAGCATATGCAAATTCTAAGGCTTGAAAAGAATAATCTACGCAACCTTTTTATATACGAGACTTTTTCTCTGGCAGTATCCTTTAAATCGTAAAGTTTAGTCACTGGAAACTTATCCTGAGATCACGAATCTTCAGACAAAAAACCTATACATATGAACATTTTATCTAGAACACCAGTAACATTGCGGAATCCTGGATTTGGACTTTCCCAATAAAGAACGAAACTTTATCCTTCTCTATGCAACTAAAGCAAAAAAAAAAAAGGCAAATTCTATTAATAAATATTTTTCTACAATATGTAATATTTTTCCTGATGAAGTTTGCAAATGAGCACTGTTTGTCTGACAGCACTAAAACCTGCACATTCATTCTGAAAGTTTTTTATTAAACATATTTTTTCAAATCATATTACGATTTGCAGAACGTTTTTCATTTTCCTCTGTGGTACATCTGCACTCACACACACATACACACACAAAACACATACTATATATATATATATATATATATATATATATAATATATATATATATATATATATATATATATATATATATATATATATATATATATACATATATATATATATAGTATGTATTTTTGTGTGTGTATACTTTAGCATGCCCATTACATACATGCATGCATATATGTATGTGAATGTTTGTCTATTCTTATATAAACTGCAAATCCGTCCGTTCAAATTTGCAGACTTAAGTACCAATATATTCCTAAGTAAAGATGATTATTCAGATATGGCACTGAAGACCCCTAAAAGAAAATTCTGATCTAATATCCTCAAGGAAAGCCCTTCAGACCTCAGTACTTGCATCAAAACAAGTTAGTGCAAAGCACTGTTAGGTTTCAAAGGAGAAAATCCAATTAGACATCCTGTCAAGAGATGAGACGGATGCCCCAGACATTTAGAAGAGGAAAAAGATGGAAACATCTGTCTTCATAATTATTTCATATATCGGGGCTTTAAAAGAAGCCTCTTAATGGCATTACCCGAGGGGAGCGAATTCACAAACAAATTTCTGAGACACGTTTAGATCTGGTGCCTGTTGCACTGCTATTATCTATGGGAGATTTGGAAGATTATACATATATATATATATATATATATATATATATATATATATATATATATATATATATATATATATATATATATATATATATATATATATATAATATATATATATATATACATACATATATATATATATATATTTATATATATATATATATATATATATATATATATATATATGTATATATATATATATATATATATATATATATATATATATATATATATATATATATATATATATATATATATATATATATATATATATATATATATATATATATATATACATATATATATATATATATATATATATATATATATACATACATATATATATATATATATATATATATATATATATATATATATATATATATATATATATATATATATATATATATATATATATATATATATATATATATATATATATATATATATATATATATATATATATATATATATATATATATATATATATATATATATATATATATATATATATATATATATATATATATATACATACATATATTTATATATATATATATATATATATATATATATATATATATATATATATATATATATATATATATATATATATATATATATATAATATATATATATATATATATATATATATATATATATATATATATATATATATATATATATATATATATATATATATATATATATATATATATATATATTATATATATATATATATATATATATATATATATATATATATATATATGTATGTGTGTGTGTGTGTGTGCGCGCGTGTGTGTGTGTGTGTGAGTAAAATTAGCAACAAAACTGTCATACATATAGAAAGACTTGTTTTATTAACTTGAGAATCGCTTGTCATGGCGGAAATGGGTTGATTTCGAATATTAACAAAAAAACACCACCTGCAAGAGAAAAATGTCAGTATAAACTGAGACAATTATGAAGATGATAAGCTAAGATGACTTAGAGATAACATGAATTCCAGTTTTCTGATCTGAAATTTAAGGAGAAAACAAATCCACGACGTATAGCGCAAATATCAGAAATAGAAGTCCTTCCAACGAGTTTTTACTTCTTCATTTATGAAAGAATTAAAAATATAGAAGTTTTAATGGTTGAATGCAGTCAAAGAAAAAGTAATCATAACAGAGAATAAACATAAATTATACGGTTTTAATGTAACTAATTCAAAAATTTTAATAATAATAATAATAATAATAATAATAATAATAATAATAATAATTATTATTATTATTATTATTATTATTATTATTATTATTATTATTATTATTATTATTATGTACGGAACAGATAATAATATCACTAGGCTCCAATCATAAATGCTTGGTCAAAGAACGTTTTAAGTGTACTAATATTAAAGCCGAAGTGGAATGCTGACTGAAAAGCCCCTTTGCGATACAGCACATTTAGACACATTCTAAGCGGCTCCCGGATATTCATCCGATCATTTTGATGCAGTTTGTGTTGCAGCCTTTCAGATGCTTACTATAAATGACCCATTATGTAACATTGGTAAAACATATTTCATGCATGGCAACGACCAATGTACTGAATGTACAAAGTACTTCCTCTCATTACACACACACACACACATATACATCCATGCATATATATATATATATATATATATATATATATATATATATATATATATATATATATATAGAGAGAGAGAGAGAGAGAGAGAGAGAGAGAGAGAGAGAGAGAGAGAGAGAGAGAAATGCATGTGTTCTTGTGTTCATTTAACCTTCCTATCTCTTATTGTTTTTTGCGTATTTAAGAGCAATCGTTCCACATTAAATTTAGTCTTTAGTCGAACGTACCATTCCGTAGCACTCCCTCTCCAGCCGCACCAAGAAGATAACCAAGTATGAAGGATATCGGAAACAGGAGGGTTGAAGAGCCATTACTCATCGGAGTATTCTCCGGCGAACCAGAGAAGATCTATCTTCTCTGACAGATGTTTATCTTCTAGTGATATATATTATGACGAAAGGGGTAGTGTGCGCTCATATCAAAAATGTATAAAAGAATGGATAGACTGAGTAAATGTGTATAATAAATTTATGAGACGCACACATACTCCAAGGGCTATTATACTTTCCTACCTGTCAGATAAAAATTGATCAGCAACCCAAAAACATAAAAGTCAATAAATCATAAATGATAGAAGTAAACATAAGGCAAATGCATTGATATATCCCATGCTTTTTCAGTTTTAAAAGGGGTGAAAAATAAGGAATAATTTTAAATTCCAATGGTCCTAAATCCCCGGAGATTATAACTGTAATGAGTTTTTTTTTAACATTGTTTATTTATTTGCCTAATTGTTTTGGCGATATCGGCAGACAGCCTATTGTCTCTATATTTTGTTTAACGATATTATGTAATTGATATGTCATTAATCAGAGAGGAATTACAAAAAAAAAACCAGAATCTTGTTGTTTTAGACATTATAATAATTGGTTTGTTAGTTCGAAAAATTATAATTGAAGAATTTAAACGAAAACCTATGCAGATTTATACAACATATATAAACAGCAAGAAAGAGAGAGAGAGAGAGAGAGAGAGAGAGAGAGAGAGAGAGAGAGAGAGAGAGAGAGAGTGTGTGTGTGTGTGTGTGGGTGTGTGTGTGTTCTTTGGCACTAATAGATCATAGAACAAATACTCTTCAGAAAAGAACGAAAATAACATAATCCAACTGAAATTCATAAACCATAAACAATTTATGTGACGATATTTATGATCCATGAAAAAAAAAAAAATAAGGAGAAAATATGGAATGACACGAAGGCCAACACAAAAAATCTTGTCTTTCTAAAGATTTGCAATTTTATCAGAGCAATTTGCTTTACAATGCTACGGTTCTGCGTACTGAGATCCATTTGTCAAATGGATTGAGCTTTTCAAAGCTTATGCAAATTGTAGGACTTAAAAAGCACAATCTACGAAGCCTTTTGATTTGCAAGATTTTTTCTTCACTAGCATCTTTTATATTGTAAAGTTTAGCCTCAGGAAACTTATCTTTATTCATAAATCTTAAAAAAAAAACTATACATGACAAAATTTTACCTAGAACAACAGTAACATTGCTGAATCCTGAATCTAAACTTTTCCAGTAAAGAGAGAAACTTTATCCTTTTCTTTGCAACCAAAGCAAAAAAGTAGAAAAAAAAATAGCATTCCCTTAAAAAATATTTTTCCACAAATATAATATTTTTGCTGATGAATTTGCCAAATGAGCAGTTCTTGATTGGCAGCAATAATACCCTGCACACTCGTTATAAAAGTTGTTCATACAAAATATATATATATTTTTTTTTCAAATCATATCACGATTCACAACAAGCCTTTAATTTTCTCCTGCGGTACGTATGCATGTAAACATCACCAACTCGGCTGATTTCACGCATGCGTAGATACGTACATAATATTATACTGTACATAAATATAATATATATATATATATATATATATATATATATATATATATATATATATATATATATATATATATACATATACACATATATATGTGTGTGTGTGTGTGTATATATATATATATATATATATATATATATATATATATATATATATATATATATATATATATATATATATATATATATATATATATATATATATATATATATATATATATATATATATATATCTGTATGTATGTATACATATGTGTGTGTGTTTGTGTTCATGTTTCTATGAGTCTATCCTTATGAAATTTACATATGCGTCAGTTCCAAGTATTAGATATTTATTCAGGGATAACCTTCAAGATGTTTATATTGTATACTGAATTAACCCCGTTCAGGAAACCTCTCCAGACCTCACATCAAAACAAGTTCGCGCAGAGCACCATCAGGTTTCAAAGGAGAAAATCCAATTAGACATCCTGTCAGAGATAAGACGAATGTCCCAGACGTTCAGGAGAGAAAAAAAATGTGGAAACATCTGTCTTCATAATTATTTCATATCGGGGATTTAAATGGATGAAGCACGACGTGTCAGACGCCTCTTAATTGCATTACCTGAGGGGAGTGAAGTCACAAACAAATTTGAGGAACTCGGTTTGATCTAGTGCTTATTCAACCGCTATTATCTACGGAGGACTCGGCAGATTATATATATATATATATATATATATATATATATATATATATATATATATATATATATATATATATATATATATATATATATATGTATGTATATATATAGTATATATATATATCTAAATATGCATATACATACTATACATACATACATATATATATATATATATATATATATATATATATATATATATATATATATATACATATTTATATATATGTATATATATTTAAACCACTATAACGGCACTTATTGAATAACATTGTCACTGCAAAGCAGCGAATTTGCATGAAGAACTGCCACTTGGATGATGCATGTACTAATAATGAAAAACAAGTAGTAATAAATAATATTTAACATTTATTTTTATGAATATAAAACAAGACCATTTCCTTAAGTGATAACCCCTAGATTTTACGGAGTTCACTTTCCTTGTCGACAGTTTTATTCCCTCTTACGATGAGAATATTAGTCCTGGTCAAGATTAAAGAATTTAAGAGAATTTTTAATGACATTCAATGACCCACACACAAGAAAACTGTCATAATTTATCCGCATCTTTAAAGCATAGTTCTAATTTTATTTGATATCGATTTGAAACTACAGAATCTCCTTTTATGAACACCCTCAATTAAATAAAATCGAACGGATGTGTAACTAGGAACCCATGCGTCCTCGCAACTCACTCCAGAGTGATGCTACCCACATTCCTAGGTTCACTGAATACCCTACTTTGGAACTGAATTGAATATGGAATTTAGGCCAAAGGTCAAGCACTGGGACCCATGAGGTCATTCAGCGCTGAAACGGAAACTAACAGTAAAAGGTTTGAAAGGTGTAACAGGAAGAAAACCTCTCAGCTGCACTATGAATCAATTGTTAGGAGAGGGTGGAAAGTAAGATGGAAGAAAGAGAATATGAAAGGAGTTACAGTAAAAGGAACGAAAGGGGTTGCAGCTAGGGGCCGAAAGAATGCTGCAAAGAACCTTAAGTAATGCCTACAGTGCACCGCATTCGGCGCTCTGACGGCACCACCCTTCCACGGGAGTCATACTTTGGAAACTTTTCACCAATTCCCGTTTTCCATGATTTCTTTGATCCCCTTTCTTCCAAGTGGTGGGTCTGTGGCTTCCCTTTTTTGCCCGGCCTCTTTCATGTCCTTCCCAGTCGTTTTATTTCCGTCAGAAATTGTACGGGAAAGAAATTCATATGGCTCATCTCCTCTGACAACGAATTAACAAGTTAGTATCGACTTATCGACTTTTCAAACTAGAAAAAAACCACACATTGAAGAATAAATATTTTTACGAAATCCACCTACAGTCTGGGAGCGTCATGCTCCCTCTTCAGTGTAGAGACATTAAAACCCAATTACAGTCCATTATGACTGACGGTAAAAAATAAGAGAGAAATAAAGTTCTTTTTTCTTTCTTTTTTTTAACTACATTCATAATGAACTGCCTTTGGGTTTTAATGTCCCCACAATGAAGAAATAGCATGTGCTCCGAAACTGTATGTGCTTCTGAATATTTTTGTTTTTCAATTTGTGTTTTTTTTTTTCAAATGGACTAACAACTTGGATTATGCTGTCAGCTGACACTTCTCGATAAAGAAGAGGCCCTCCTGAATGTGATAGAGGTACATTGTTAAAACATTTGATTGCCTCTGCCACCGGCCTCTTGGAATGTTGTCAGCAGATGCTTCTCGAGAAAAGGCCGTCTTTTCTGAGACTTCACTAGAGAAGGACCCTTAAAGCACCTGGTTGCCATACCATCGGCCTACTGATAAATAAATCTTTACAACTGCGTTAACCCGCGTCTCGATGAAAACGAAACCTACTTGACCGTAACAGAAAAACAACACTCGCTAAAACATGAGATTGCCATCGAACTTCTTCACGAGATTAAATCTACGCAGTGGTGTGAGCATACATCCTTTGAGAACAGGCAAACTTCTGAAGATCGTGGGAGCGAGAAGGGAAAGCTTCCCAAACGCGCAAACAGCCAGACAGACAAGCAGGAAGCCACTTAGAAACGTGTACATAAAAGAGCCGCCTCTCCGAATTTATGGCGACGTAAAGGAAAGCTAAGGAAAGCTATCCCCGTGCTTTGTCGGAAGCTCGTAAAACACGGAGGGAACTGATGATTGCGGGAATTTCTCGTGTCTCAGGGTTCGTCTACCCGTGATATATTTCCAGGGCGAAGTTTGCTATTGTTTTATTTCTGCTTTTATTTCCGCTTCGCTTTATTTTATTCAGCTTTTTTGTTTTAGATTTGTGGGGACTGCAGTATAGGCTTCCGGCACATTTTCTTTTTCTTTCTTGAGGCTGTTTGCAAACAACAATACCAACAACAACAATAACAGCAATAATAATAATAATAATAATAATAATAATAATAATAATAATAATAATAATAATAATAATAATAATAATATGTAATATTGAAGGTTACAACTGCACCAGTTGCTTTCGAATTATATAACCTTCAAAATTCTCTTAAGACAAACAGAGTGCAATACTTCTTAAAAATTGCAGAGGGTTTTCATTTTGATAATCTTGCACTAAATTAGCTTCTTCAGCCGTGCATCAATAATGATAGATTTTTTTCTTGTTGTTGAGTCTCCACGTTGAATGTGCGCTAGTTTTGTTTGGCTTAACCTTTCCTCCACCTTAAGTACAGCGCACAGCTTCCACAAATTTGGATGAGTGGATGTTATCGATGAGCGCAAAGCATTGTGGAACCCTTCCACCGAATTATTTGATCTTGGTAAGTCATTTAAAACGATGTCGCCCACATTCCAGAGTTGGATAGGAAACAAGTAAAAAATGCGCCGAAGTTTCTTCGGAGCAATCGAATTTTCTGTGCAGTGTATAATGTTGTATTAGCTGTGGCCCATGAAGCTTTCAGCCACGGCCCATTAATTGCCTATAGTATTGCGTTGCCAGACGGCTAACTTTAACCTTAAATTAAATAAAAACTACTGAGGCTAGAGGGCTACAATTTGGTATGTTTGATGATTGGAGGGTGAATGATCAACATACCAATTTGCAGCCCTCTAGCCTCCGTAGTTTTTTAAGATCTGAGGGCGGACGGGAAAAGTGTGGAAAGACAGACAAATCCGTCACAATAGTTTTCTTTTACAGAAATCTAAAAGTGGGGGTTCTCTACTTTGACGAAGACCGCATCCCCTCACCATCCCAATGTATGTACGTAGTCTGATAATAAGTGATAAACTCGGAAGGGATGTCTTCTTTATCAGACAAATCTTCCGATACATTGACAACATCTTCAATTGGTAAAAATGCTAAAGCGTAAAAACACTTAATTTTAAGCTGAAATTTTTACCCTTCTCTGATGTGATGACTGTTGCAGCCATGTTTGAGGGCTCCAAAGTTAAACTAAATAGTAAAAAATAAAAAAGCTAAAGAGTATGCCAAGGGAGAGCCTAGAATTCAAATAAATAAAGGAAAGAAACCAATGGTAAGTACAAATACCCGACAACCTAATTACCTTAAGTACTGGGCAACTATCATGAAACAACAATGATAGCCATTAGATTTAAGGAGGTATTCATAAAACTCACGCATTGTTTCAACTGCTTTAATTTTTGCGGCTATCTGTATATCAGTGGAATCAGAATCAAGAGCTCTTTCACACGCTATGAATATTATTAAAATCTGGAGTTTACTTTGGAGGAATTTACCATGGGGGAATATACCGTGGTGGAATTTACCTATAGTGAAATTTTCCTGGTGGAATTTTCCTTTACATTACGTGACGTGATCTCTGACTTTTCCCCCCAAAATCAACAAAATTTAAAGAAAATTAAAAACTTTAGGTTTATGCCTGCATACGGTCGACGTTCCTCCGTATTGATCCCCGAAAGCTGCTTTCCTTTGAATATGCCTTTCCGCGCAATGGAAAAACTTAGCATAATTTCCATATCATTTGAATATTGTTAGAGAAGTTTCTTAAAGAGCCGAAATCCAATGGCACTGCATTATAGATATCGGAAACTTCTGCTGTGGAACAATGTGGTTGCTTGTCATAACGAGAAAAATAGATTTGTCAGAATTTATAGTATTTCAGTATATACTACTTTTCTGATTGATCTGTCAAATACTGTTGTCCTGCTTGTAATTTTTGTTTTCTCTAATAATTTTGAGCTTGTAGCTAAATACTGAGTGTGCTTAACATAGCTTTTTGAGCTGTTCATTTTGTCATGCAAAGCTGCTGATACAAAGCGTTCTTAAGGTGGATTCCTGACATTCCATTACTAACAGCCTCAGTTATTATAATTTCCATTCTGAAATGAAAGCGTTGGGCCACCTACAACAGGTCAGATGTAACGTGTATTTAAAAAATACTTGAGGTAAGGAACATTATGAAACGTTTCTCCCTTAAAATCAAGTGATCAAGCGTTGGTTACTATAACACGTGGTGAGGACGCCATGCACACATACGGCTATTAGCTTTACTGAATAAACAACATGCATATTAAACGAGCTAAATATACCATTAATGAACATGGCAAACATTCACTAAATAGAACTCCAGTAGTTGAAAACATAACCAATAAGAGCCGA
>NC_089758.1:17436733-17451733 GCF_040412425.1 Macrobrachium rosenbergii
TCAAGATTACATGTCATGCCACCACCAACCGCCCACCCAACCTCCTCCCCCCACCAGCTTTTCCAAACAACTGTCTCCCCATACCGACTTCTCTCCCCACCCCCCCCCCCCCCCCCTCCACCTCCCCAGGAAAAAAAAGTCGAGGAACACATGATATCGATGGACCATGGACAACCAGCTTAAACCTCTTACCCCTAAAAATAGAAAGGATCCATGAATTAAGAGTTTGGTAATCGCACTTATAAAATCAAACCATGTCTTGGAAGACCAGTGATTGCACGTACATGCCGTTAATAAGAATAGTTTCAGGATTTCATGTAGCCTACCTTCTACAGTACAGACAAATTTTTCTACAAGATCTACAGACGAAAATCAGATTAGTTTGTGTTCAGTCAAGATGGAACTCCTCATTTTGAATGTATGTGCAGAACGTGTTTTAGTTTGCACTCAGTTCTGGTTTCTTCTACTTTTCACTACTTGTTTATAGCCTTATTTTAAAGATTCATTCGTTTTTGCAAGTTTAGGCAGGGGTGTTTCTTAATTTTTACTACCGGAGTGCATATATTCTTACAGTAACCAGTTCACAGCTGAGCTTCTGACTTAAACGATAAAGAAATAGTCAACCTTCCCCTTCATAAGCTGCGGTTTTACCATCCTTTCTAACCTGCAAAGAAGAACCTAAGTAATGTAAGCGTTAGTTCTGCCAGTGAATTTAAGCTTGCGAGGCAGTATACATGTAAAACCTTTCATCCCTCTATACTAAAGCTGTACCCATAATTTTCTGCGTGTGATGTAGAGTGTAAAGGATATTGACCACTATAACCTGCCACCGTTCAGCCAGGTCCATCTTCCCTCACCACTACTACACAAGTATACAAAATTACGATAGTACCTCGTTCAGAGCGTCAAGGTGGTACATACGTGAACACCTGTTGCGGCAGGACCCACCGCTTCTATCCCTGGTAGATTTTCTTGGCACGTTTTAAGTTTGAGCACCCTAAAGTATTAGACTTAACAATCCATCACAAAAACTCAAGTATCAGCAGGAAATATTTACTAATAAATTGCCAGTCATTTGCAATAATTAAACCGAAAAATAACTTTTCACTTCATATTAATGTAAATGTAATAACCGCTCTAAAAGATTAGGTTCATGCAAACCAACTCACAGATTACCAGGAAATGCCAACTTTGTATTATCATCACCGCGTTGTCGAAGTGGAAATAAACTTTCCAACATCACAATTCACTCTACCAGTATTTACTAATGTAAAATCCGTCAATTTAGCTATCCTACCCAAGACTGTCTAAATGGCCTTCATTTCGAAGAGACCAAGCACCTCAAGACTTCCAAACGAGTCATTAAAATCTTTTAGTTTATATACCAAAACAAGTGTTAAACTTTTCATTTACTTAAACTAAACTGAATATCACAATTAGTGTTTACACGCTGTATTCTGAAGGAAATTACAGTAACCATTAAGCTGATTATTGTCCATAACGAGTAAGGTTATTCCAGTATCTTGAAATCTGCTCCTTGTATGGGTATTGTTCTTGAGAGGGCTTCTAGCAGTCATTAGTTCAAGCCATTTATGATATAGTCTTAGACTAAGAATATTTATTCTAGTGTAACTGAGAACAAGTATATGTAATAAGTCAAATGACAAAATATGCCAAGACCAAAGACCACCCAACATACACCTACCCATAAAATTATTTAAAGATACGCATGGGAAATCTTATGACAGCACCTTAAACAAAATTTTTAAAAGTTCATAACTGCTATACCAATCTCCTCACCAGTTATTGAGGTTTCAATCACATCATTTGTTCTGTAATATATTTAATTTTTCCACACTGTGGCTTTTTTTTTTTAAGTTCTTGCATTCTCTATTCAGGATCTTATAGTTCTGTTTGATGTCCAGCATCTTGTTATTTCTTAGTAAAATCTTGTAATTGAACTGAAGCACGTATTTATCTTCAATTCAAAAATAATTTATTCAATTAAAGGAGGCAGAGAAATTTCACGATAGATCTGTGTAACCTGAAACCTAGTTTCAGAACATACGAATTAAACCGTTTCAAGATATTTTTTGTGAGAAAGGAAATGCAATTTTCAGGTAAATATTCTA
Source organism: Macrobrachium rosenbergii (assembly GCF_040412425.1). Classification (NCBI taxonomy): domain Eukaryota; kingdom Metazoa; phylum Arthropoda; class Malacostraca; order Decapoda; family Palaemonidae; genus Macrobrachium; species Macrobrachium rosenbergii. Next base: position 17,438,866 of record NC_089758.1, read on the forward strand.
AACTAGAAGCTAAAGTTTTACACTTTCCCTTAATTAAACTAGGTAATGAGAGTTGAAGGTATTTATTAATTTACCTTAATGAAAATCAGTGGTTTATTGAAAATTTGCGGAATGTAATGCAAAATACTTTATGAAAAACATTTTGTGCAGAAACTTAATTACATGTAGAAATAAATGCCCAATATTCTTTACTCTGTAATCATACAAATTTTATTCTATGATATTTTGAATACTTCGATAAACAGGATAGTTTTAACATCGTTTTACACATTCTTATATATAGTTTTAAATATTCTTTATTTCCGTTAACTGTTTAGAGACAGTACCTAAAGACCCATTAAATCATTTAGGTACCCATTAAGTCACTGTAGGAAAAAAATCAGTTCGATTACATTTTTCACATTTAGAAACTTAACACTGATATTTGGTATTAAGAGAAATTAAGTATTTCCATTCACCTGCCAGGTGCTGGTTATGATTACTAGGAACCAAACCCCATTTTTATTTTTCATCAAACCAGGATGTATTGATGTCGTTCAGCAGATAAACTCCATTCGTCACCAAACCTGCAAAGAACATGTGACATTGAAGCAAGTGACTCAATTGTCAGTTAATATTGTTTTTTTCTTTGTTTTTTCTTTTAACTGCCTTATTATCCGTACTTTACCGTGAATATTAAGATATGAAACTTGAATGAACTGCAATTAGTTTTTAGAGCAAACTCAAAATAACTACAAGTATTAAATTAAGTAACATTTTAATAAAACTTAGTTTTAAGGAAATATGCAAAAAGTCTAAGCTAAAGACTTTCTGAACCCTCAATTTAAGTCTTGAGAAATTAACTGAAATAATAAAAACTTCCGGAAATTTACTTAAATATGCAAAACTTCTATAAGCTAAGGACTTTATAAACTAACCCTAACGAAAACAAGCCCCCTTCTGACATACGGTAAATTTTACCGTATGCCAGAAGAGACATCCTCCCCCACCAGGGGCCCCACCCCTGATGGGGGAGGATTAGCTTGCAGAGTGATTTTCTTATGATAAAAAAATTCGAGAGGAACTCACCATTTCCAGTGTATACTGTACCCGAATCCTATGGTGTCGAGTTCAGTAGTCGCTCCAGATCCTTCCCTTTGGTCCTGAGGAGAAAATTTTGAGAACAGCATTAGTAAAAGCATATGGTTATCTATGTGGATCTAATTACCTGTTTTCTTTCTGTATTTACCAATTAATGATTAACACCTATTCTTTGGAAGCTTGAATTTAAAGTCAGTGGCCCCTGCGGGACAAGTTACATCTTTTAATATTAGCTTCTAAAAAACAATCGAATACTGCTTTGAAAGACTAAATTGTAAAACAAATCACTTTTGTCAACTTCAGCACAGCTAACATCACTCTCCGAGCTTAGCGTACCTTCGTAGATGTTTACCAAATCCTACGAACAGTCGTACACGACCGACGATACACAGCTGTACAACTCCAAATCAACGCGACGGAACGATCAGTCCACAAGTTCACAACACAGAGCCAACACAGTAACAAGTAGACTTGCACTTTTTCTTCAGGTTCAAAGTAAACCAACAGTCTATCGGCCAAGGACGATGAATACCATACCCACCGTTCACTCTTCTTTTTTAGGTAAATCTTAAAAAATGAAAACTTGTTTTTTCTGTCTCATAATATTCCCTTGCTAATCTCATAAGATTTTTACTGAGTGTGTTTACGTTCGAAATTTCCTCTGCTCATTATTCGTTAGCGATATTAATCTTAAGCAGCAAAAAAAAATAATTGTTGTGTTACATGGAATGGCTTGAAAAGAAAGAGCAATCCAGGTTTATTACTTATTCATTCTGAGAGAGAGAGAGAGAGAGAGAGAGAGAGAGAGAGAGAGAGAGAGAGAGAGAGAGAGTTTGTGTGTTATTACTTAAAAAAAAATTCCCTAATCCTACTAAACACGGTTTACAAGAATGATTCGGCAAGCATTTTTTTTTTTTTTACTTTAGCAAGGGCTAATTTTAACAATGTAAAAATATAAAAGGTAATTTTTAAAAGATAATTATGAAGCAACTTTTAACATTCACATCAGAATTTCAGTCAATAAACAATATTTTTATCTGGACTATAACCGTCGAATTCACCACATTAAATGAAATATTCACATTTTCGAAAATTAAAATATCTAGTTACCGTCCAGTGTATCTTTTTGTAAAGTGTGTAGTTCAATGCACAATCAACAGTTATATTTTGGTGGTAATTTAGTATGGCAATATAGTTATATCCCACAGAAGCAGAAACATAATCACTTAATCATCTAAATCATAAAAAAAGAGCATATATTTGCTACCTTGTAACTTTTTCATTCCCTATGAAGTAAATTTAAAGGTTTGCCTTATGAGGAATCATTACTGATGGAAACCTGAGATCATTCATGAGTAAGCATTTGTTATCATATCAAGGGTAACTCCAAAAATGTTCCATTTAGGTAAAAAGTTTTTTTTCTTTACTGTGATGAAAATGCAACAGAAAGCCAAATAATGCAAGGGGAAAAAATGTTTTCGGCCAGTTGTCAATAATAGCTATGATAGAAAGTTAACTGGTCACATTAACAATCCAACTGAAGAACAAAACGAAAAGGTGGAAATTGGCCTTATGTGAAGGGAAATTGGAAATAAATGGATTCTGTCTGAGGGGAAGTCGAATGCCGGAATAGTTCTACAATTTTTTTTTTTTTTTTTTAAGGAAGTGTGCACCACGGGCTCAGAACTTGATTACCTATAAAAATGAAATTTTAACGCCTAAAATAAATCTGTTTTTGGGGAAACGTGCATTTTTATTAACGTTTTCTGGGAGGGAGGGTTAGTTTTCAAATAAAATTTTAATAACTGGGACACACTTTGGTTTGTAACTCTGAAGGGTTCATGCATCATTCTCGAATGATTAGCCCTTAGGTGAGTAAGATTCTTCATGGCTTGAATTAACATTCTTTTTATAATTCACTGACTTATGTATTTGTATGCTCGTTTGCTACCACACCCAAACCAATCATTCTGGCTATAAAGAATCAAGAAAATAAACCGCTCTTTCAAGCAGAACAATAAAAAACGATACAAATCGACGTTTTTGCATTCAAATGCCACACTTAAAGCATGCAAACAAATCTTATCACATCTATGGACACAGAATCATAAAAATAAAGAAAATTAATAGACTGTTCTAAACATGGAATTTTGAGGAAGGAGGTCGGACAAAGTAAATCAACGATGATTTCTTGTGCAAATATAGCAATCAAATAATAAATATAAGTTTCACTTAAATACTATTCCAACAATCAACTATCGCTTAATTAAATCACAAATGCTGTATATCATTAGTTTTCATATGTAATAAAACAGGTTTCCATTACATATTGAATATCATTTTCACTGATAGACCAGTTTTATGTCCATAAAGCACACCTGCTTCAGAATTACCCCCAAAAAATAAGTAAATAAAAAAAAATAAAAGCCACAGTTTCGTGATACTATTCCAACTTTCAACTTCCCCCTCAAACAGGGTGTATTTAGGTCCAATTTCCTTTCTCAGTATTCCAGCTTTCACCTTTCATTTTGTTCTTCAGCTGGACTACTAATGTGACCAATTACCTTTCTATTAGAGGTGTTGTTGAGAAGTGTTCCAAGTTTTTTTTTATTTCTGTTTTTTTTTTTCTTTCTTGTTTTACATTATTTCGCTTCCGGTTACGTTTTCCCCAGAGCAAAACCTTGTTTTCACTTCGTGACATTTTCAGAATCGTTAGGAGAAAACGTGTAACGTAACTTGAAGTTAACTTTGATGTGATAAATAGTTACTCATGCAGAGATAGATAAACAGAATATAGGATTTAGACCAGAGGCCAAGCGCCGGGACCTATGAGATCATTCATCGCTGAAAGGAAAATTGACAGTAGAAAGGTTTGAAAGGCGTAACAGGAGGAAAACCTCGCAGTTGCACTATAATTCAATTGTCAGGAGAGGGTGGAAAGGAAGATGGAAGAAAGGGAATATGAACGGAGGTACAGTAAAAGGAGTGAAAGGGGTTGCACTGACGGCACTACCCCTACACTGATATGATAAGTGGTTACTCATGCACAATTTCACCTTTCGTGTCTATTGATTCTTTATGTGTGAATGATTAGGAACGGCACAAACTTTTACGTCTACTTTACAAACAACAATTAAAATGATGGCAAAACAATACTCTGTTTTTATGATTTTTGCTGATTATGTCGTCATGTTTTAGCCGGGTTGAATATAACTAAACTATAATGCTAAACTACTACCAAAATATAATTGTTCATTGTACATTGACTGTTATCAATTTTAAAATGATTCAGTGACGGGTAACAAGATATTTTAATTAAAAAAAAAATAATATTCCATTTAATGTGATGAATTAGGTTAAAATTAAAAAGACATTTTATCAAGCGAAATTATGATATACACGTTATCTGATTTTGGAAATCATCATTTACATTTGCATATTGTCAAAATAAGCTTTTACGTCAGTTAAAAAAAACTAATTGCAGGATCATTCTTGTAAGCCGTGAATCAAGAGGATTAGGTGGATCGTTTTGCATTTAAGGATTAATGCGCTCTCTCTCTCTCTCTCTCTCTCTCTCTCTCTCTCTCTCTCTCTCACACACACACACACACACACACACACACATACACACACTCTCTCTCCGAATCAAGAGGATTAGGTGGATCATTTTGTATTTAAGGACTAACTCTCTCTCTCTCTCTCTCTCTCTCTCTCTCTCTCTCTCTCTCTCTCTCAAAATATAAATAAAATCTGGATTACTTTTATTTCCCAAGTATCTCTAAGTCACACACCAAATTCATTTATATAATAATCACTTCAAACTAGGATAGTGCCGAGGAAATTTTAAACTTGACTAACGAAAATCCTACCAAATTAGCAAGAGCATTGTATGCTATTCGGATTTCGGAACAGGAAACACAAGTTCCCAGTTTTGACATTACCTAGAGCAAGGACCAGTGAACAATGCGTACGGCATTCGTCGTCCTTGGCCAACTGGATTTAGGTTTGGTGTGACGTGACCGTTGAGAGTAATTGTCAGCCAGTTATTACAGCGCCGGGTCTGTGTAGTGAGTTTGTAGATGGATCGTCCTGTCGTGGCGTTGGGTAGCAGTATATCTTCCGTCTGGTTAGACTGTTCCAGTTGAACTGTTCGAGTTTCACCGTTCCTAGGTTGTAGACTGTTCCCGTTAAGCTGTTCGAATCTGTCTGGTCCGAGGGTTTGGTAGACGTCTACGAAGGTAAGTCATGTGCAGAGAACGATGTTTACCGTAACTTTACTTTGAGAGAGTTTTGATTTATTAATTCCGACTACCACCAAATGAGGTTGTTAATGACAGTTTAAACAAGGCAATATGATGTCCATTGATAGTCATTTTGAAATCATTTTCTCCCCAGGAACGAAGGAAGGATCTGGTGTGACCACTTCGCTTGGCGCTTCATGATTTGGGTAAAGTATACTACGAGAAATGGTGAGTTCCCTCCGATTTTTTTTAGAATAGAAAACCACCCTGCAAGCTAATCCTCCCCCCACTAGGGGCGGAGCCCCTGGTGAGGGGAGGATGTCCTTTCTGACATACGGTAAATCATACCGTATGTCAGGAGGGGGCTTGCGTCCCATTAGGTTTAAGTTCATCAAGTTCTTAATTTATGGAAGTTTTGCATATTTAAAGTATATTTCCTTTAAACTAATTATTTAAATATTTCCATTTCGTGAAATAAAAATTGGCACTCCTTACCAGTTCATTTGTTTATAAAGGAAACATATTTCCTAAAGAATAATTTTGGTTAAGTGAAAAATGTCTAGTTAATTTCTTAAAAACCTAGATTTGGTTATCATTTTGCTCTTAAAAATGTCATACTTTAAAAGGCAGTTTTAATTCATTATGGTTTTTATATCGTGATCTTAATGTTAAAGTACAGGTGGTAAGATTATTAAACTAGTGGTATTTTATCGACTGAAGATTGAGAAATAGTAAGTTACTTTCTTCAGTGTCACATTTTCTTTGCAGGTTTAGTGACGAATGGAACTATCGGCTGAACAACAGCAGTGCATCGTGGACTGGTTGATTAAAATGAAATAAAAATGAATCGTTGCTGTTCTGTAATCATACTCCACAGTTGACACATGACTGGACATAATTTGCCTGCATAATACCATATAGTTATAGTTGTGGTAAGTTTCTCAGATACTGTGGAATATTAAACAAGAAAACCAAATTAGAAACATCGTGTGGTTTTTTTTTTTCCAAAAGCCATTTAACAGGTGTCGTTTGTTTTGTCTGAGAATTTAAAGGTCACTGTAATCGGTAAGAAAATATTTTAGTTTTTAAGTAAGAAATAAAAGTAAAAACTTTATTGAATACATATTTGTTCTAAAACGTGTAGTTCAATCGGTAAGAAAATATTTTAGATTTTAAGTAAGAAATGCAAGTAAAAACTTTAATGAATACATATTTGTTCTAGAACATGTAGTTCATTGACTATCTTATTTTATTACACACCTTAAAATATTATGTGGATTATATAGTTTAAATAGCGTAAAATCTCTCTACCTCTTTGCTGCAGTGACAGATAACAGTGAAGTCTTAATCTGGTTTACATTAATTTGTATTCCCTTTGCTTGCAGTAACAGATAACAATGAAGTCTTAATCTGGTTTACATTAATTTGTACTTTGAAATCATGCAATTTGAGTTACTTTGATATACACCTAAAATTCCACCTAGTTCATTTGAAATTAACATTTTTTAGATGAAATGTAACACAGACGCATACTTTTGTTACTAAGAGATACTGGACTACAACCAGAATTGTAGGTTACTGAACTGAGGATGCAAAATCTAAATAAGACACCTGAAAGTGAAAAATGAGTTGAAACTTTAATATATGCCCTCTAAAAGCTAAAATGTTGCATTAATTTACTGAAATCGGAGATTTTATTCCCGTCATTATATTCCCATCATAAGATTTTAATTATCAGGCGAACAGAGGGTAATTTTGTAGTTCTTGCTAGCTTTATTTCTGTTCGAGTAAATATTGATGAACCTCAGACTGCCTTAAAAATGGCAATAGTGATTGATTATTTAAAGCTCTGTAAAGATAACCGCTAACCATACAGAAAGTGGTTATTTTAATAATGCAGCACAGCGTTACTCCTGTTGGAAAATAATTAGTTTAATTGGTATATGCAGTTGGCTTTTTTTTTTTTTAAATCTAAAGCCAACTAAGTAGAAGACAAGGTAAAAGCTTCAGTCAGCTTCAGTCATGGAACGTGTTATCAACAAAAATTTTTTGTTGGCAGTTTACTGAAAGTTTCTATATAAAACTAGTTTGTGGATGTCAATTACACTATTTCCCTATATATTCGCAAGTTTAATTAATCTCAGTTAAGGTCATTCTGTGGATGCGAATAAATATTACAAGATTGAATTGTAATACCATTTTTGTCATTTTGACAACGTAATTATTATAATCCTTCTCCGCCCGCTTTCCGTGAAAATGTGTAAAATTGAGTTTTTATTTTTTTAAAGAAATGGTATCATACCAACCCTTTAGGAAGTAAAATTTCATATTCAGGGTCAAATATTATGGTGGGTAAATACTGCAATATAACTTGTCATAAACCCAAGTCTGCAGCTTCGCGCACACAATTCACAGACAGACTAAATACATATTTAAAGACTTATTAGTAGGCAGTCTTCTTGCATTTATCCAACATTTACCAATGATTCGCTCTTCACTTATGGTTGCTGAATTACTTTCAAACTGTTTTTTACATGTATGAGATAAGCTACCGACATGTGGGGGACAATTTCACTAAAGAACAGCGGCCGGACTGTCAAAAGATTCCCCATTAATACCGAGAAACTTTTCGATGGCTAATTCAGTACATTTAATGCCATCTTTTACCCAAACTGTCTAAAGAGCCACCAAAATCTGAAAGGACCGAGGTGGTAAGTCCCGTCCAAAGCGGACGTTACGTACCGCCCCGAGTCTCTGATCAAGGTACTACCTTCATTTTGCATAGTTGTGTTAGAACTCCCTGTGGTGAGAGAGGGTGACTCTGGGCTGAACGACGGGAGGTCTGAAGGCGGAATTTTTATTTTTATTTTTATCCAGTAGGTTGCACGCAGGAAATATGTTTGGTTACACATTGCGTTTTGTAATGAAAGATAAGTGAGGTTTTAAGTATAAGAGGGATTACGAGTATAATTGCCTTTTCAATGGAAAATCAAGCAGCAGAACAACGACTGTACTGCTTAGGTGGTTGTTTAGAAGTTACAAAGGATAATGAAACTACGGCACTGGAGAGTAACTACAATTAGCTCATTTCCATGAGGAAAGAAACTCAGTATCGAACTGCAGTGAATTAAAACACACATACACACACACGCCCCGATCCGAGGAGTAGAATATAAAACCGTTTGTGGCACGCTACCTTTTCCAAAAATCATCTTCTTCTTTTAACGTGCTTTTTTCCCATTTTTGTATGGGGTAAGCACGATGCCTTCTTTTGAAGGACTTTTGATTTGGCTTTGGGGTAGACCTGTAGTCTCGATCGGCTGCCCTGCCTGACATCGCTTGTTTATTTTATATTCATTGCCTTGATATAGTATACACATTTATTTTGTGACGTTTTATATATATATATATATATATATATATATATATATATATATATATATATATATATATATATATATATATATATATATATATATATATATATATATATATATATATATATATATATATATATATATATATATATATATATATATATATATATATATATATATACATTTATACAATGATATCTATACTGAAAGCATTTCTTAGTAAGCTAAGCTGTTTTCATTTACCATTACCACAAATTTCTCTCTCTCTCTCTCTCTCTCTCTCTCTCTCTCTCTCTCTCTCTCTCTCTCTCTCTCTCTCTCTCTCTCTCTCTCTCTCTCTCTCTGTCAGATTTTTCCAATGAAATCCCTTTGATATGAGCACAGCCGCTGTTTCTCTGGTATACAGTTAAGCCAACTCGAAAAATATCCACATTTATCTTAATCCTTGCATCACAGAAATACATACCACAGTATTTGACAAATTCCCACGAATTACGGTGAAATTTGCGAAGCATAACACACAGCACATTCCATCAGAAACAACCAAAAGGGCCACTTGGTATAGGGCTGTTATCTCTTCTCTCAATATCCAGTTGTAGCTCTAGCAAACATTGAGTGTTAGGCACTAATTAGAAAGACCCTCATATCGAGAGCAGAGATCTTAAATTAGCTAGAAAGAGAATGAAAGAGAGGGAGAGATGGAGAGAGAGAGAAAGGTTTATGAAACATCCCCTTTTGTGTCCTAAACAAATACACAGGAGGAAATTAGCAACTGTTACTAGCTAGCTTTTTCCAACAAGCTCACAGGACAAACTAAATAGAATACTTCCCTTGGGGGCTGCTGGAAATTTTCGTCATATAAAAGCAGATAAGTTTTCTCTCCTGGGGTCTGCTGAAGATTTTTTCACGGAGAAGTCAAAGAATTTTGTCTCCTTGGAGGTCGTTAGCGATTTTGATAACAGAAAAGTATATATAAGTTATCGCTGTGTCGAGACTGTTGGAGATTTTTTTCAAATAAAAGTTAACAAATTTTCTCTTCTTCAAATTATAGAGTTGAGCATCAATTGTAGTCTGGAAAAATGTTTGCCGTGTTGAGAAATGAATGATCCACTGAAGTAAGTAGCCTTCAGATATAAAGCTTTAGAGATTACATCAAATTAGTGATCCACAATTTTCTCTCCTTTACGATACAACTATCGCACAAATACGTATATCTACTATAAAAGACACTTGTTGCGTGTACAACTTTACGTAAAACCCACAAAACGAAAATAAAATTGATTTTCCTTTTCAGTTCCATTCTGAGGAGAAAGGTAGGTGGTTCCTTAGAAAGCTGAATGCATTTCATTCTTGTGCTTTGTGGGTTTTACTTGATTATATCATAATATATATATATATATATATATATATATATATATATATATATATATATATATATATATATATATATATATACATACATATTTGGTGTATCAAATTTCTCTCCCCATCCTTTTTTTACCTTATTCTTTCCCACGAGGCGATCCTGTGAAATAGAAGAGATACAGATATTCTGAAACCATATTCAGAAAATTAAGTAAATCTTTGATCTCATCTGGTGAATTTCTGATTAATCTTGTATGTACTTTCCAAGCTGATTTCTTACATATAAATCAAATCGCATTTACTAGTTTTCGTTTCATGCCTTTTTCTTCAGTTACGAAAAATTTTTTCATTCGTGGTGTTAGCTAAATTCATATTTTTATTACAGGATGGTTGATGACTTCTGCAGCGGAAGACTTCCTCGGCATGAATCGCCTCATACCGACAAAAAGGATTCATCAGCAGTGAGTCTAAACCCTTACATGTTGCGACGTTCACCATTACTATTAATGCACTCCTGTACTTCCAAAATGGTAAGGCCCTTCCGAAACACAAGAAGTTTTCTTTAACCAATCTTTATAGATCTCCGGGCCATTTGAGAATGATTTGATCGATTATTTTGTCTAAAGTAGCCTAGTGCGTTTTTACCGCTCCCCACAAAACTAAAATTCTCATGTGAAAATACATGCATATATATATATATATATATATATATATATATATATATATATATATATATATATATATATATATATATATATATATATATATATATATATATATATATATATATATATATATATATATATATATATATATGTATGTATGTATGTATGTATGTATATATATAGATGTATATATATGCGTGCATGTATATACATATATATACATATATGTATATATATATACATGTATGTATGTATATAAATTGTGTGTTTGAGTTTGCGTACTGTGTGTGTGTGCCGGCGTATACCTGAGCATGTTAAGTTATATGACAACAAAAACCAATGCCGCTATGAATAATAACAGGAATCTTTATTTCACGAACACGTCCCTTTTACCATTTAATCCGTATCTAAATGCAAGCGAGCATTGACATTCGCCTCGCACAATAATTCTACAGGGAAAAAAAAAAACAGGCCGCCAAAAATAGCAGGACATTTTAATTGTCCATCTATTTCCGGTCTCTGACGCCGACACCACTTTTCCGAGTCAGCCAATTCAATTAATGTTTACATATTCCTTCCGCACGCCAGTCACCCGTTCAGCTTGAAGCGCCATTTGTCTGAGTCTACCGGCCGTGAGAACGCAACATAAAGTGGACCGAGTTCAATGGATTAGTGGGCAAAAATAATAAATATTCTGGTTATGATAGTCGACATTTGATTGTCCCGATCGCGGAGACTCCGAGAGACATAATGGTCGATGTCGAAGCTTTGTCGCCGAACTATTTCGACGACCCGGAAGCAGTTGTCGCATTTTTTTTTTCTTTTATTTACTTGTGTTTTTATTTAGCGTTCCCCTTTGTCTGATCTGACCTGTTGCCTACAAATAGTCCGCAGGAAGTTGTCAGCGCATATTTATTTCTTTGATAAGCTGATGGGGTTATGTGGAAATATACTGGGCGGCTGTTGCTCTATTGCCTTTTGTTCTGGGAGCTGTTGAATTTCGGGATGTGAATTAAAATGGAAAAATATGGATTTCCATACGTGGTGTTTGTTACGACTTTCTCTCTCTCTCTCTCTCTCTCTCTCTCTCTCTCTCTCTCTCTCTCTCTCTCTCTCGTCCTTGCAACTAAAGTGTTAGATGTGTTTCACCAATACCGTTTCTTAATTATATATGTATGTACATATATATATATATATATATATATATATATATATATATATATATATATATATATATATATATATATATATTTATATATATAGATATATATATATATGTGTATATATATATATATATATATATATATATATATATATATATATACATACACACTGAAATGATAACCTTCAAATTTATTTCTCGTCTATATACCATCATCCCTTAATATCTGATGGTGCCGCAATCTCAGCAGAGCGTTGGCAGATATGCAAGAATTTGAAATTGGTTTTCTATTTGAACTGAACACTTAATTCCTCATCCTAACATGTGTCTTGTCTTTACCGAATAACAGAAAATATACAGAACCAATTTAAACAAAAACAAAACTTTACATTTTCCTTAGTTTTCTGTAAAATAAAACTATTGCGATGGCTTTTCGTCTGTCCGTCCGCCCCCAGATCTTAAAAACTACTGAGGCTAGAGGGCTGCAAATTGGTATTTTGATCATCCACCCTCCAGTCATCAAACATACCAAATTGCAACCTCCTAGCCTCAGTAATTTTCATTTTATTTAAGGTTAAGGTTAGCCATTCTCGTGCGTCTGGCACCGCTGTAGGTGCCAACAACACAGGCCACCAACGGGCCGTAGCTGAAAGTTTCATGGGCCGCGGCTGAGAGTTTCATGGGCCGTGGCTGAGAGATTCTTATAGCATTATACGCTGTACAGAAAACTCGACTGCGACAAAGAAACTTCGTCGCATTTTTTTTTTCATTTGTTTCTTCTTTCACTTTTCATCTGGATACCCATTTTCCTCCGCCAAAAATCCTCCAAATCCACTGAAGCTTCCTATGACTTCTCTCACTCCCCGGGGTCAACCAAATCCTTGATCCTACTTTCGCTGTCCTTAGTCCTGTGATGTTCCACTGGAATCCTTCTTAGTCTTATTCCTATACTACCGGGATTTAGATAATCCTTAGCCT
>NC_089758.1:17461733-17464233 GCF_040412425.1 Macrobrachium rosenbergii
TCCCATCATAAATCTGAATAAAATAGGTTTGCTTTCTCTCTCTCTCTCTCTCTCTCTCTCTCTCCATCATACTGCGCGGCTCCAGATTTTGCCTACCTCTGCTTTCATACTTTCAACTACCCTTATCATTTCACTTTCGTAATAGATTTATAGATAGATTTTATTGATAATGATTATAACTAAACCATTCATAGACTATGGAGTAATAATAATAATAATAATAATAATAATAATAATAATAATAATAATAATAATAATAATAATAATAATAATAATAATAATAATAATAATAACTCTAAACCTATGAGAACGAAATGAGCTAAACTGCTCCTCATTAAATTCGGGTATTACCTTGATAGCTCATTACAGTATCTCATTTCAGGAGACAAGATAATTACCGATAAATTTAAATTATGTTTTTTTTTTTAGGCAAATCAACCTGGAATATTGCGCTCGGGCAAATACACATATTGTTAATTGAAAATAGGAAAATCCTATTTTTGATAAGCCGCCATGAACTATCTCGTGTATTATGAGGTAAAATGGGGATATTAAACTTCTTTTTTTATTGAGATCACAGATTTCACGGCAGTGATGGAAGCCATTCAGATATTAATTGCGATATTTCAGATCGAAAGGTCTCCATTGATTACAGGGTATTATTTTAATGAATGCGTTATCCAAAAGATAACATAATTATAGAGAATTCGCTTTGTATTACCGGGCATTTCTTTTGATTTTCTCATGTTATTGGCTGCGATGACAATCCCAAATTCTGAGTTGACTTAATCAAAAATAATTTGAAGAGACTCTTTCCCATACACTTGATACTGAAATCCATAATGGGAAATGGGTGATATCCTACGCCAAGATGAAAAAATAATTTTATAAATGTTTCCTAAATTGAAATGCCATTTTTTCTATAAAAAATACAAAAATTAAATAATTTTGTAATGAGAACTTTACTACTTAGATGGACTAACCCTTTTTACTTTGAATCTAGGATGCTCCAAAAATATTGTTTCAAAAAGGTGAATTTGATATCTAACCTTTTAAGGTTAAAAAAAAAATGAAACGCCCATTTTTCCCTCTTTTTAATTAGTTGACTTAACATAACCAAAATAAACAAATGAAGTCTTTCCATATTCCACTCTTGAGAGATTAAAAAAAACGGTAACCTATATGGTTTATAAATATTTACGTTAGACGAGTATTACAGCATATGCCTTAAAAAATCATATAAATTTTTCTTTATATAACAAGAATCTTTTCAGTTACAGACATCGCGGTAATATTTTTACAGAAAGTAATATATTTTCATTTCATATGTAAATGAGATTCCTATGAAAACTTTGAAATGTAATGAAGAGTCTTGAATGAAGAAAAAAGTAATTACAGAGACAGTCTGTTGCATAATCTGGACTTTTTCGTTTAGGGAAGAAACAAGCTAACTGAATTGTGAAATTTTAAGACGGTTTCTTCTAAATATATTTTTTTAATTGTCATTTACTGCTGCTTTGGCAATTATTATTACCAGATATTTATCAAAGTCACGAAAATAAGGTTGATAGCTTGAGCACTCAGTACTTATCATCATCTCTCAATGCATAAGTAAATCCCCACAATGTGGATGTTTACCATCGACTGGAAATGTAAAAATGTAGTCATCGAGTTGTTTTTCTCTTAATTTACAGCAAATAGCAAATATACTTCGTTACCAAGTTTTGAAAAAAGATGAGCAATCAAACGCACTAATTGAGATGTGGATTAAAAAGAGGAAAAAAATTCACAATCCTCACAACAATTAGCCTTTTATTTTGGTTTTTTCTTGCGTGAACTTCCAACCTCTTTCTTTCCTAAAAAAATGTTTAGGATGCTTCCTGTATTCCATAAACATGGAGTTCATTAGATAATAATAATAATAATAATAATAATAATAATAATAATAATAATAATAATAATAATAATAATAATAATAATAATCAAGGAAATCAAGGCATAGCCACGTGTGCATTAGAAATACAATTCTGTATTCCATACAGGATTCTCGAGTGAAGGACCAGAGCACTGACTATTGCCCTTCATGCCTGAGTTCGATCCTGATGTGGGAATAATAATAATAATAATAATAATAATAATAATAATAATAATAATAATAATAATAATAATAATAATAATAATAATAATAATAATAGCAGTTTGATAACACTTCTCAGAATCAATCAAAGAACGAACGGCTACGCAAAACAACATGGGTGACTAACATTGAAATCAATGAACCAAACAAAAACTTTCAGTTTTCTTCTGTATAACTTTCAGTTTTCTTCTGTATAACTTGTGCATAACTTGTTTACTGGTAAATATTTACATATTACTTTGATCTCGAGCACTTTCAGGTCCTAACTGTGACCCTTTTTCAAGAGATGAGGTAGTCAGGCTGGTTCAAGGCCGAGCAATCTTCTACCTCTTACTTCCATGTTACATTTCGATGTCACGTTTT
>NC_089758.1:17469233-17474233 GCF_040412425.1 Macrobrachium rosenbergii
GAATCCAGCTGCAATTCTTATTTGGAAAAAAAATATTCTTTTAGGCGTAATTACAAAGCTGTAGCCTCGCGTGCTATTTTTATGTTTATTTTGATAAATTCTTATAAAATAGCAAAGTATGGTATCTGATTTTCACGGAGATGAAAGAAACTAGATTATAGACAATAAGTTATTCTTGACGATAATGAGTTGAGAACAGCACTATAAATATTGAGATATTTTCTTTTCAAGTCATTCATTTACAAGATGATTTCCACACCTTGTCAGATAAGTGAGTAACTTTATTGTCTGTTGTCTGTGATTGTCAGACCGCTAGGCGTACAGAGATAATCCCAACAGAAATCTCCGCTACCGAGAATGATCAATGATAAGAGCAAGACTGAATACGATTTATTATATGGAAGATGTATCAATAACTGTTATCGTCAGACACTCGAGTTTCGTCGCCACCGTAATACCTTAGTTATTTATAGTTCGGCATCGACGCGAGTGAGTTCGAAACTCGTAAAACTTAGCAGAAGACGTTCATGCATCTGCGAGAACAGACGTAGAATCACCTGAGGATTTATAAGAATTTTTTTTTTTTTTCACGTTAACAACCGACATTAGTCAGGTGACAATATGGTCGTCTCTTTGGAAGAGTCTGAAGACTTGACGGTCGAGCCGGGCGACAGCGCCGGGAGGGACGACCCGGGGCTCTCGCACGACCCCAAGAAGTGAGAGCCCCCGTCTTCCCCGAAGGTGAACTTGGGTCTGCGGATGGAGGAGGGCGACCGGCAGATGTCCAGGCTCTCGTCGTCTATGAACTTGAAGTGGATGGGATCGTTGTCCTCCAGGCTGCTGAAGGAGCTGGGAGTGACGGTCTCCACCGTGATGATGTCTATCATCTTGTCCGCTTCGGATTTGGGGCCGAGGCGCCTGCCGTCTTTGCTCGCCTGCGAGGGGAAATCAGTTGAGCAAATCAGATTTTTTCTAACTTTTTAGTATTATTGTCGTCATTTCTGTCCTCTAAATTAAAGATAATGAAATTAGTTAGAGTTCAAGAACTAAAGTGATTAATTATTATACGATTAATCTGTGAGTGTAGTTAAAGAGTGATCAGGTTTTGCTATAACTATTTAGTAATATTATCATCATTTCTGTCCTCTGATTAAAGCTAATGAGATTAGTTACGGTTCAAGTACTAAAGCAACTAATTTTTATATTGGTTTTCTATAAAAAAAAAACTGTAATTCTAGTTAAAGAGTGATCAGGCTTTGTTATAACTATTTAGTAATATTATCATAATTTCTGTCCTCTGATTAAAGCTAATGAGATTAGTTACGGTTCAAGAACTAAAGCAACTAATTTTTATATTGGTTTTCTATAAAAAAAAAACTGTAATTCTAGTTAAAGAGTGATCAGGCTTTGTTATAACTATTTAGTAATATTATCATAATTTCTGTCCTCTAATTAAAGCTAATGAGATTAGTTAGGGTTCAAGAACTAAAGCAATTAGTTTTTATGCTGGTTATCTATAAATTAAATCTGTGATTATAGTTAAAGAGTGATCAGGTTTTGTTATAACTCTTTAGTAATCTTATCATCATTTCTATCCTCCTAGATAAAGCTAATGAGATAAGTTAGGGTAGATCAGATTTTGTTATAATTATTTAGTAATCATCAGTTCTATCCTCCGAGTTAAAGCTAATGAAATTAGTTACGGTTAAAGAACTAAAGCAATTAATTATTAAATTGGTTTTCTATAAGTTAAATCTTTGATTATAGTTAAAGAGTGAGCAGGTTTTGTTATAACTATTTAGTAATATTATCATTATTTCTATCCTCTAAGTTAAAGCTAATGAGATAAGTTAGGGTTCAAGAACTAAAGCGATTAATTTTTATATTGGTTTTATATAAATCAAATCTGTGATTTATAGTTAAAGAGTGATTGGTTTTGTTACAATTATTAGTAATATTATCATCATTTCTATCCCGTAAAGTAAAGCTAGTGAGATAAATTAGGGTTCAAGGACTAAAGCGATTAATTTCTATATTGATTATCTATATGATTAAATCTGTGAGCATAGTTAAAGAGTGATCAGGTTTTGTTATAACTTTTCAGCAATATCTACACTTCTATCTCATCAGTTAAAGCTAACAAGATTAGTTAGGGTTCAAGAACTACAGCAATTAATTTTTATATTAGTTATCCATATAATTAAATCCGTGATTACAGTTACAGGGCGTTTCGAGCAATTAATTATATTAAGTTGCGTGTCTGTGAAGAAAACTCAGTGAGTGTCGGATTAAAGAGTCAGATTCAACGAAGGCTATTATTAATACTGATGTCTGATATATACATCAATGAGATGCAATGGAATTAAAGAAATTAATCGAATAATGATTATCCTTACTTAACCGAGAGACAAAATCAAAGAGATTAGTAAAGATTAAAGACCTAAGAGAAACTGATAAAGTTATTCGAAAAAGTCAGAAAGTCAAATACGTCGTTAACATTAACCGTCACTGAGACAAAACTCAAGAGCTGCTTTAGGACTAATAATGATCTGAAACGGTTTAGGTAAAATCAGGAATATACATTAGAGTAAAGGAGCTAACACGAATATTTATTTTTAATAGTTTATTTGTTCCTTATATTAAATGAAAATTGCTTGTTCACTGCAATATCCCGTTGGGGACCTTTCATACTCTGCCATTTATTATTATTATTATTATTATTATTATTATTATTATTATTATTATTGAAGGTTATAGCTGCATCAGCTGCATTCAGTTTTATAGAGTTTCCTCTATACTTCTAATAACTGATTTTCCAGGATTACAGTAACCTTGAAAAAACCTGTAATTAGAAAGATAGAGAAACTATACGAGTATATACTGGATGCAGCTGATGTAGCTATAACCTTCAGTACTACATGTTTGGAAGAGGGTCTACTGCCTATATTATTATTATTATTATTATTATTATTATTATTATTATTATTATTACTGAACTTCCGAAATTTAGTGACGGCATAAGAAAAATATATAATGGAGACACTCGCTTAAGGCAAACCAACAGGTAAATATAGCATATGGACATGACCAACAACACAAGCGAACAGTGACTACCTTGCAGTGGTTATTGGCCTCATTCTCGTAATCGGTGCTGCCGTAGTTATACGAGTCGAAGCACTGAAGGTCACGGCGACATCGCACGCTGGAGTTGTAGTTCGTCCTGATCTTGTTGCTACTGTCGTAACTCGGGCTCCGGCTGCTCAGGTCGGAGTTGTTGATTTGTACGTAGGCGTCCAGGGGACTGAGGTTCATGCTCCGCTTGGCGCGGCCAAAGCCGTACTGGAGCTTGACCTTGGCGTCCAGCGCTCCGACGCCGTTCTCCTTAAATGATCTGGGAAAGGAAAGGGAAAAGGTGATTAGGTGGCGTGTTGATGGAGGGAAGACCTGGCTTCTAACATTTCTCTCTCTCTCTCTCTCTCTCTCTCTCTCTCTCTCTCTCTCTCTCTCATACGCACACACACACAATGCGAACTGATGCTGGCTGGCGGAATTCTCTTGAGAAATCATTCTCTCTCTCTCTCTCTCTCTCTCTCTCTCTCTCTCTCTCTCATACACACACACACACACACACAATGCGAACTGATGCTGGTTGGCGGAATTCTCTTGGGGTACCATTTCTCTCTCTCTCTCTCTCTCTCTCTCTCTCTCTCTCTCTCTCTCTCTCTCTCTCTCTCTAAGTATTGTTATTTTTCTTTATGTGGAAAGAGTGATGTGATCCTCATTCTATTTTCCATAAAACTTCCACATGATATAACAAACGCCAACTTCTCTATTCTCTCTCTCTCTCTCTCTCTCTCTCTCTCTCTCTCTCTCTCTCTCTCTCTCTCTCTCTCCTGGTAATTCCTGTATTTTTGAAATAAATGAACAAGAGAGAAAGGACATGATTTACGTAAACTGATGCTGGTTGGTGGAATTCTCTCTCTCTCTCTCTCTCTCTCTCTCTCTCTCTCTCTCTCTCTCTCTCCTGGTAATTCCTGTATTTTTGAAATAAATGAACAAGAGAGAAAGGACATGATTTACGTAAACTGATGCTGGTTGGTGGAATTCTCTTTCTCTCTCTCTCTCTTACCCTGACTTGATCATCCTCGGAGAGTCTTTGAGTGGCATGGGCGAGGGCGTGGAATTTTTGGACACCCGACGGCTCAAGGTCCGAATGGAGGCGTTGTCGGCAGTGTTCCGCCGTCCGTCCGTCGAGGTCACGAACGAGTGGGACTGCGGCTGCTGGTGGTAAGCGCAGGGCACGAACGTTATCAGGAACGTTCGGCGGTACTGGAGAAAGAAAACGTTTCATTCGGATGCGTGTGTATCTATGAGTGAGTGACCGCTTGATAACTAAAATCATAATTAAAGGCAGGCACGTAAAATAAAAAAAAAAAGGGATATTCAATATGTATAGGCACACACACATATACTTACACACACACACACACATATATATATATATATATATATATATATATATATATATATATATATATATATATATATATATATATATACATATATATATATATATATATATATATATATATATATATATATATATATATATATATATATATATATATTCGTGAGTGAATGTGTGTATAACTGAATCACGAAAATATGGAACGTGACGAATATATAAATAAAGGCAATGCCACGAAGGAAAGAGAAATAATGGAGTACTGCAAGGCCTTTCGACTTATAGTCCTTTACCTAGTCTGCAGCATTGCCTTAATATATATATATATATATATATATATATATATATATATATATATATATATATATATACATACATACATAAATCTAAACTTAAGGAAACCTACCTTGTCTGAAAAGGCCGAGTACAAAATAAAATTTGCCGCAGCATTTATGGCGTTCAGAAGGTTGAAAATATTTCCCAATCCTCT
Organism: Macrobrachium rosenbergii; assembly: GCF_040412425.1. Taxonomy (NCBI): domain Eukaryota; kingdom Metazoa; phylum Arthropoda; class Malacostraca; order Decapoda; family Palaemonidae; genus Macrobrachium; species Macrobrachium rosenbergii. Next base: position 17,474,189 of record NC_089758.1, read on the forward strand.
CATGATGGCGAACGCTTTCGTCTTGGGGGGAGGTTCATACACTGT
>NC_089758.1:17491733-17499233 GCF_040412425.1 Macrobrachium rosenbergii
TACTGTCAATTAAATACACAAGTAAAAAATGCGCCGAAGTTTCTTCAGGAGCAAATTGAGTTTTCTGTACAGCGCGGCCCATGAAACTCAACCACGGTCAGGTGGTGGCCTATGTTGTTAGTACTTATATCGGTGCCAGAAGTACGGTTATGGCTTTCTTTAAACCTTAGGTAAAATAAAAACTACCGAGGTTAGAGGGATGTAATTTGGTATGTTTGATAATTGGAGGGTGGATGATCACCATACCAATTTGCAGCCCTCTTGCCTCAGTAGGTTTTAAGATATGAGGGCGGACCGAAAAAGTTTGGACGGACCAAATAGATGAAACTGATTCAGATACGCCTCCTGTAAGAGGAAAAAAGAAGAATAAGTCTTTTCAAGTACACCTCAAGAATTAGTAAAGCGCTTTGAATGAATTCAAACGACGTAAGCATTGAATGAAATCTTTCTGGACAAACAAAGCATTAAGTATGACGGATTGTTAAGTTTCCGATACTGTTTCTGTTAGTGAAGAATACAAGGTATTTCATCCAGGAGAAGGAATGCTTTTTTATATTCTGGTATCCCAGAAATTATCATTTAAATTCACCCCAATTAGGTACATTTATCGGGTCATTATTTGCTAACACTAACGTTTGTTAAACATGAAATGTAACAGTGACTTTCACGTCCGTGGTTATATCTGCATTTGTTGGAATCGTTGCCTATGTGCTCACCTGTAATTACCGTTGGTGTTCACTGTATGAACATTTATCTTGAGCATTCAGTGACACACACACACACTCATATGTATACATATACAGTATATACATATATATATGTATATATATTTATATATATAATATATACATATATAAATATATATATATATATATATATATATATATATATATATATATATATATATATATATATATATATATACAGGTATGCATATATACGAATGCCTAACTTATAAGACTGAATGTCTAAACTAGATTGCTGTAATGAAAACACAAACGATAATTATAAATATTGCAAAACCACAAACGTGCATAACCACCACGATTCAGAAAAGCCATGAGGCATTTCTTGTTTAATCAGCAACCATTGACGAGAAACTTCACTACACAAGTAGATCGGGGACTTGAACATAAAAGAAATTAACGTACCTTCCCCTTGATAGGATGAGAGATGGCTATATACCTCTCGATCGTGAAGGTTACTGTTAGCCAGATGGATGTGCTACCTAGAAAAGAGAAACGAAAAAATTAATGTCTCTTAGTTACTTTAATTTGGGTTTTAGCTGCCATAGTATATTTTTACTCATAAATCAAATATTTTGTAATCTGATATATATATATATATATATATATATATATATATATATATATATATATATATATATATATATATATATATATATATATATATATATATATACACATTTATATATACATATATGTATATGTATATATATAATATATGTACAGTATACTTACAAACACACACACACACACACACACACACACACACACACACACACACATATATATATATATATATATATATATATATATATATATATATATATATATATATATATAATCATGAAGTTAAATGTCGCAATATCAAATTCACTACCTCAGGAATATCTCCGATGGAGAATTGTCGCCGAAGGGGAATTTATATAAGTGATAAATGAACTAGTATCGTCGGATTCATTTATCACTTAAGTAAATCCCCTTCGGCGACAATTTCCATCGGAGATATTCCTGAGGTAGCGTGAATTTGATATTAAGCGACATTTGTAGCTTCATGATTGTATATAAATCACGGTGTGATAAAAATTTCATATATATATATATATATATATATATATATATATATATATATATATATATATATATATATATATATATATATATATATATATACACATATTATAACATATTTGGTTTGTATTACAAATTCAATAATTTCTGTACAATAACGAGCTACCATAAAAATAATTTTCATACGCTTTTTCTCTACTTAAATCCTCTGCTACATCTTATCAAAAGACATAATCATATTCTTTAAAATTCTTTCAAAAGCAGACACATTTTCATGCACAGATTTCGTAATGCTGACTAATTAAACATTTTAGTGAAGGATTTTAGTTGCAACACGTTCTCGTGAAATACTTCTCTTTCCATTAATTTTCTATGCTACACTATTATGTCCCCCCAAAATTCATTTTTTTCATGAAATCATTTTTTCTTTTATTACGGTCTAAGATATAACATTATTCGGAGATGTGACTTAGTTTTTTATTTATTTATGTCCCCGCTTATGTATGTATTTATTTTCATGTAAGTTGATTTTTCCTTTTCTTATTTTTATGTTCTCTCCGCTTTCCTTCCACATAAGCTCATAGGAATATTCCGCTTTGCGAATTTAGAATAATAATAATAATAATAATAATAATAATAATAATAATAATAATAATAATAATTTTTATTTCCGAACGACTGTTTCTAGAAATTTTGGTCTCATCTGAGAATGCCCTCCTTTGTGATATCTTCACATATATATGTTTATTTATGTATGTATGTATGTATGTATGTATGTATGTATGTATGTATGTATGTATGTATGTATGTATGTATGTAAAACGTTGTTTATTTACTCTTTTATCATTACGACAGTGATACATGATACAGTACATATCGATTAATATATCTCGCGAATTTATTGTGACGAAATAAATCGGCATAATATTTGATAAAAACTATTTCAATTAATCCCAAAAATTAGATTACTGAATAACTACAGCGCTACAGTTCTGTAATTGCGTAATCACAGAATATTTATTTGATTAAATAGATATGAAATTGACAATCAATTGATGATGTAAAAGTTTGCTTACTCTTTCTGGGTCAGCATCCTGGCTGTATTGAACTGCTCGCTTAATCACACGTATGAGCTATTATATATATACTGTACACACACTCACACACACACACACACACACACACACACACACACACACATATATATATATATATATATATATATATATATATATATATATATATATATATATATATATATATATATATATATATATATGTATATATATACACTATATATATATATGTATATATATATTTATATATATTTATGTGTGTATGTGTCAGAGTATGCAAATATGTAAATGTATGAGAAATAATTACGGAATTAGATCGGCCTTACATGATATTTATATGTATTAAGATTCCTAAAAAGGTTTCTGATGATACCGTTACCAAGCATTGTGTCAGGTACGAGAATTGTAATATATATATATATATATATATATATATATATATATATATATATATATATATATATATATATATATATATATATATATATATATATATATATATATATATTTATACATATGTATATATATATATATATATATATATATATATATATATATATATATATATATATACATTATATGCATATGACTGCTCTAACCAAGATGAAAATATTTTCTGGTCTTATCACCCTCTACTCCTGAAATGTAAACGTTATGAATCATAACCTTTCTGAACATCCTCATTTGAAGATCAACAGATCGGATTTCTTCACAATTCCTCCTTAAATTGAGCTCGTAAATCCTAGGGTCTCGCCAAAAAAAAATGTATAAAACATTTTTCTCTTCTGCTCGGAAAGTATTCTCATTCATCTCCTTCAAACTTCGTTCTAATGGAGGCCGAGTTTAATTTCATCTCTTCCTTAATGTTACTATGTCAAGCTTCGGTTATAAGTGAATGAATATTTTTACTGCAACTTAATATTCACTATACTGTTAGGAAGAGGCAGAAAATAAATGTAGTAAATGTCTTTGTTGTGCATCTCTGCATGTGATTAGAAACATTTCATACCTCCGTCAAGGCTTCTCAGTCATATATGATTAACCTAATATCAATACCCGCATAAACTGATTATGCATGGAAAATGAACATGCAATACAAAAATTAACCTACAAACGCGTAACCCTTATGAAGATTTTGGGAAACTGAACAACCGTAATACTTGTAATGGGTAAAATGGACTTCATTTTACCAGTTTTTAGCAAAAGTTACAATTTCGAGGTGATCACGGAATGAATATGTCTATGAGTTTTCATCCAGTTCTGCTCGTAGGATCTTGAAACATCCTTAGACAGGCACACGAATATTCGCACATGCGCACAAATACACAGGTGACGTCATATCCTTCTCCAGGTTTCACTGGTAGCTGTAAATATTAAAGGTGAACGTGAATGCCCATATTTATGGTGGACCATAGCTAGTGGCCCCCGCCCCCCCCCCACCCGGACCATAGCTAGTGACCCCAGCCCGCCCCTCCCCGCGCCCCCCTACCCCACCCTCACCAGCTCCCCCGCTATCACGTTTACCGTATCCTAACGGAACCCTTAGATTTGACACTGATGTCCACCACAGATGATATGAAATCAGTGCCCCGAAGAAATATTCGTAGAAAAATCTAATTCAAGCTTGTTCAAGCTTGAGATGAAGTCTTGGGCAGTGGTGAATCAGAAAGCATTTGCTTAAACTTGTTACAAAGCAGGGTAATTACCTTTTAGGTTGGGAGAAGCTGCTCTTATGATGATACATAAAACTGAGAAATTGATAATAAAATTTTGTAACATTATTACCAGTTTTGAAATATTGCGTATGAGAAAACAAACAATGAAACAAAACTTCTTAGGGACTGGATTAGTTGCAATGTAAGAAATGTGTAAGCACTTTTATTGCCTTTCTGAATTTCTCTCAGACACACGAACATACACATTCTCTATCTGTCCGTATGTCTGTCTGTCTCCCAAAATTTCTCTCTCTCTCTCTCTCTCTCTCTCTCTCTCTCTCTCTCTCTCTCTCTCTCTCTCTCTCAGCCGTCTTATTTTATCTTGATGGACAAAATCTCTCTCTCTCTCTCTCTCTCTCTCTCTCTCTCTCTCTCTCTCTCTCTCTCTCTCTCTCAGCCGTCTTATTTTATCTTGATGGACAAAATCTCTCTCTCTCTCTCTCTCTCTCTCTCTCTCTCTCTCTCTCTCTCTCTCTCTCTAGCATATACACTCACCTTCTCTCTTTCTCTCTCAAAAATGTTGAATGAACAACTAATTGCATGTTGGCTCCGAAAAATAAAAGATGAAAACGAAATTCTCACAAACATTTCTCTTTTGAAGTCCAACTTCACTGCCCGCCTCTTCGCCCACCATTCTGACTCGCCTTCCTCCCAATTGTCCTTTCTCTTTCCTCCAAGAACAATAATTTCGCAGTAGCTCAACTTTCAGAGCAACTCTCGCCTCAGGTGTTGCAGGACAATTTCAGGACAACAGTTCTCGGTGCAGAATTTCAATGAGTCGCAAAAGAGAGTAAAAAAATTAACTGTTCTGTTTTGCAACGTATGCGTAAAACTAAAAGAAAAGAGATAAGAAATAATTTTATTTTAACTGACAGGTTAAATCTTTCGTATTTTACCACGACTCAAAAATAATTGTTAGGGTGAATGTTTTAAAATATATTTTTTCGAAGGCATGCGCATATTGAAAAAATATATATTTTTTCCTCAAAAGTTAATTAATTTTAACACGGATGTACCAGAATTAATCATTTATTTTTAATAACTTTCCAGTTTCCTTCTTATCCACGGAGATAATGCATTACTGTGTGTATTGATAATTCTTTTTAGATTATTTGCCAATATCTAATTCTAAATCTCCCCCTGGCTATTTCTATCTTCATTTCTTGTTGCTTTTTATCATATATTTCTTTCACTAATGGCTCTTAGATATGATAGCACTCTACAAATACATGCAGTCACTCTACTTGTTCCTATGGCATTTCATAAAATTCTTTTTTATTCATTATATTACCACAGTACACTATTTTTATATTTTTTACTCATTTTGCTCCACTTTGGGATGTCCAAAAGACAATAAAATAAATGAGAAAGAGAAAGAGAGTAAAAATACTGAAAATCAAAATCTACATGTCCAAACTTGGGGGTGGGGTAGATAGTCACCAGTAGAGTTTCCACGAACCTGAGATGGAAGATGACTCAGTAAAACGCGAAAGGCAGCCAGATTCCCTTAGGTAACGGTCCCTCCTCTCTCTCTCTCTCTCTCTCTCTCTCTCTCTCTCTCTCTCTCTCTCTCTCTCTCTCTCTCTCTCTCTCTCTCTCTCTCTCTCATGTGGGAGGGATACCTCGTATCACTAAGATACAGGCATGTGAAACAGGAACAGAAAAATTGTGTTTTTTAGCAAGTCAGTAGCAACTTTAATCTGAGTAGCAAATTGCTTTTACGAACATAATTGTTCTTTTTTTAGAGGCAAGAGATTGAACGTGGCAGTAGCTCTAAAAAAAGAACAATTATGTTCGTAAAAGCAATTTGCTACTCGGATTAAAGTTACTTCTGACTTGCTAAAAACAAAAGTTCCATTACACCTACAACAATTTTTTTTTTCTGTTCCTGTTTAACATGCCTGTATCTTAGTGATACGAGGTATTCCTCCCACATGAGAGAGAGAGAGAGAGAGAGAGAGAGAGAGAGAGAGAGAGAGAGAGAGAGAGAGAGAGAGAGAGAGAGATAATGTTTTTCCTCTCTTCTTTTTCTTTTCTTTCTTCCAGCCAGATTTACTCAACTAACAACCAGATGCCTAACTCAAGGCAGAAGATACATAAGACCGGATTTCTATGGGAGAGAGAGAGAGAGAGAGAGAGAGAGAGAGAGAGAGAGAGAGAGAGAGAGGAGGGATCATTACCTAAAGGAAACTGGTTGTCTTTCCTTTTTTATTGAGTCATCTTCCATCTCAGGTTCGTGGAAACTCTGCTGGTCACTATCTCCCCCACCCCCCAAATTTGGATATGCAGATTTTGATTCTCTCAGTATTTTTCCTCTCTTTCTCTTTCTCATTTTTTTTTTTTTTGGACATCCCTTTCCTGCAGATTTCAAGGAAGTCTCCAGAATTTGCGATGACTTCTGGAAAGAAAGGGTTTCCCGAAGCCAGGACTATGGCTTAGAGTTATTGTCTAGTGGCAATAATTTCAGTATTTTAATATTTTCCAGTGTAGAAGCACACAAGGGAGTCACTTTATCTCTCTACAGAGCTTACTGATTAAGACGTTTTTGAAGACTTAACATTGTTTTAATAGAAATTTGTACCTTGTATCGTAACAACCGATTTCAAACAATACTGCGTGCAACAAATATTGCATATTCATTTCCATTTTTATAATTTTCCTCACTATATAATAGTACTTATTAATTCGCCATAGTATCAGCTGTATATCAATTGATCTCATTCTCCTTTAAGTGGTGATGTGTAGTTGCTGACTGCAAAAAAAAAAAAAGATTAATGAAATAACAAGGCTGAGTTTTAAAAATCAATTGTCTAAGTGTACAGTGGTGTTGTCAAAAGGGGGAATGATGTACCAGAGTGCTTTGAGGTGGTATGGTCCCGTGGAGAGACTGGAAGA
>NC_089758.1:17506733-17521733 GCF_040412425.1 Macrobrachium rosenbergii
ACGCTCAACCTTACTTAATGCTTAAATAGACTTTAATTTTCAACCCCATTCAATGCCTAAATAGGGTTTAATACTTAAACCTATTTAATGCTTAAATAGGCTTTAATTTTTAACCCTATTTAATGCCTAAACAGGGTTTAATTTTTAACCCTATTTAATCCCTAAATGAGGTTTAATACTAAACCCTATTTAATGATTAAATAGGGTTAAAAGTAACAAAATTTTTGGTGTTTCAGTGGCTGTATTGATAACAATGAATATTTAAATTCCACCGAGAGTAGAAAAATATTTGTACTGTTTAGTTTTGTTGACGTGTCTCAGTAATCGTGGCATTTATAATTCGTGTTATTTTCAGAGCATAGGCTACTCTACAATTCATCCCTGTACCCTAATCAACATTTTATTTATTCACTAGTGAGGTGGGTTTGGGGCTGAAGCTAATGAGGTTCCTTTTTGTTTTATTATTATTATTATTATTATTATTATTATTATTATTATTATTATTATTATTATTATTATTATTATTATTATATGTGATAGCTGCATCATGTGCAATGCAACTTATGCAGCTTTCACTTTCAATACTACTGGTTTCAGAGTCTTCTACCTACGCATATTATTATTATTATTATTATTATTATTATTATTATTATTATTATTATTATTATTATTATTATTATTATTATTATTATTATTATTGAGAAACAAAACCACAGTTATGTATATGCACATATAAATTCCCGAAAGCTATCTGTGCAGTTTTATCTTTAAATATATATGCATATACATAACTGTGGATTTGTTTCTCCATTTTAAGACTCTTGCTACTATTATTATTATTATTATTATTATTATTATTATTATTATTATTATTATTATTATTATTATTCCAGAACCAAGTAGCAAATGTATTTGTATAGAAACAGGGACCACAAATGACTTTAAAATTAGATCCTGTTTGATTTCATTTCATTAAACATCAGCCCAAGTCGTTGAAGCGTTGCCTAACTTGTCTTCCCTAATGACCCGAAAAAGAGAATTCTAATGGGTTAGGAGTCCCTCCTTGTCACCCTTGTTAGCACGAACTTTCACATTACCAGTGACGGGGATCCAGTTTCTCTCTCTCTCTCTCTCTCTCTCTCTCTCTCTCTCTCTCTCTCTCTCTCTCTCTCTCTCTTTTATTCAGGTTTGAAATGTCTTTCTTTCTCCATTGCATAATGACTCCTTCTCTCTCTCTCTCTCTCTCTCTCTCTCTCTCTCTCTCTCTCTCTCTCTCTCTCTCTCTCTCTGTTTATTTTAGTTTGAAATGTCTTTCTCCGTCGCATAATGGCTCTTCCTATTGGTTAAGAATATTGTCCTCAGGATAATAGGGAAAATGGAAATTTATTGAGAAACAGGCTAACAGACAAGCAAATAGGTGTGTAGCTATAAGTAAAAAATATATTTGCTTTGGTTTTATATATATATATATATATATATATATATATATATATATATATATATATATATATATATATATATATATATATATATATATATCTCAAACAGAGAAGTTTCTGAAAGACTTTATCAGAAGAGGAAGGAAAATTACGTTAGTAAGAGAAAGATTGAATTGACTGAATTCCGTTTCAGATAAGTGAAAAGAAAGTCTTCAATGGAGATAAAAGCTAAAAAAAAAAAAAACATAGAAAATCAATGGGAAAATATTTTCCTTGCGTGGAAGAAAGACATGAAACTTTAACGATTCATATAAAAATCCAGTTTTAGTTTTCTGTAAAAGAAAACTATCGTGCCGGCTTTGTCTGTCCGTCCGCACTTTTTCTGTCCGCACTTTTTCTGTCCGCACTTTTTCTGTCCGCACTTTTTCTGTCCGCACTTTTCCCTGTCCGAACTTTCTCCGTCCTCCCTCAGATCTTAAAGACTACTGAGGCTAGAGGGCTACAAGTTGTTATGTTGATCATCCACCCCCTAATCATCAAACATACCAAATTGCAGCCCTCTAGCCTCAATAGTCTTTATTTCATTTTAAGGTTAAAGTTAGCCATAATCGTGCTTCTGGTCTGTGGTTAAAGTTTCATGGGCCGCGGCTCATACAGCATTATACCGAGACCACCGAAAGATAGATCTATTTTCGGTGGCCTTGATTAATACGGCGTAGCGGCTGTACAGAAAAACTCAATTGCGCCGGAGAATCTTGGGCGCATTTTTTACTTGTTTTTCTTCGCAACGAAATAAACATAAAAAATGAATAAAACCTTGTGCAAGAATCCGTAAGGCAAATAGTAAAAGAAAAAAAATTCTGTCCGATAAAAGATGGGTAATGAATCTTACCGTTGTGTGGATAGGAAGAGGTTAAACCAAGAGAGATAGATTAAATTCTTTAAAAGAGAAAATTCTAAAGAAAACCTTGAATGCATCTTTGGAGGAAAAGCTCATAAAAGATGGCGTCTTTCGGGGGAATTTATGAAGAGAAGGCAAAAAGAGAGATAGGAGGTGAAAAAGAATTGAAAATAGGAAAAAAAATTAGTTTTACAGTGAAAGAATTGGGGAAAAAATATGAGGACTGAAAGACGGCGAGAAGCAGGAAGAGATAAAGGAGGAGAAGAAGTAGAAAAAAAGAGGGAAAGAAGAGGAAAAGAAGAAAGAACGAGAGGAAGTAATCAGAGAGCACGAGAGAATAGTGGAAAAATAAAAAGAGGTAGGATAAACAGAGAAAGGAAAAAGAAATGAAGCGAGAGTAAAGGAGAGAAGAGAGGAAGACGACAGAAGAAAGAAACAGAAGAGGAATAAAGATGATCGGGAGAAAATAGCCGACATTCGTAAACAAAAGGGATAAATTAATATATATATATATATATATATATATATATATATATATATATATGTGTGTGTGTATATATATATATATAAGAATAAAAAATATATAAAAAGGGCTTTGTTAAACGATGTTTCTCAATGCTACAGGGAAATCTACCCGAATCTAGCATAAGGAATATAAGGAAAACATAGGTTATAAAGTTCAATGATTCTCCCGTATTTTCTATTATAATGAGCTGTCACCGACTCCGCTCCCTGATCATCCCTTTCCCCACCCCCGCCCACCCCCGACACTTTTCTGTCTCGAGACTATCATTATAACGATCTCTCTCTCTCTCTCTCTCTCTCTCTCTCTCTCTCTCTCTCTCTCTCTCTCTCTCTCTCTCTCTCTCAGGAACCCGGTCTTCTTCTGTATCCTATAAGTTAGGCATCTGGTTATTAGTTGGTGAAATCTGGCTGGGGGAATCTCTCTCTCTCTCTCTCTCTCTCTCTCTCTCTCTCACTCTCACACATACACACACACACACATACACACATACACACACACACACACACCCATGGCAATCTATAAAATGACCACTGATTCTTCGGCCATTCAATTTCGACGGATGAACTCTCCGTCAATCTATCTATCTGTCTGTCTGTCAATCTATCTCGATCAACATTGTTCCGCTGCTCCATTTCTCACCCCATTCTTCCAGGAGGTTTGCATTGCAACCTCCTTCCCAAATTGAACTGAGTAATGGCAAATGGAAACCCCGTGAGAGGTGGTCGGAGGAATTCAGTTCACTTTCGTCGGCGATTCGGGATAGGAATAGAGTCGGTTTTCTCTCTCCCTCTCTCGGTGACACATTTGGTCGGGTATTTTCTTAAATAAATTCTCTCTCTCTCTCTCTCTCTCTCTCTCTCTCTCTCTCTCTCTCTGAATGTGTGTGTGTATGTATTTATTTTTGTTTGAAATGTCTTTCTCAGGTGCATAATGACTCCAGTTTTAGCTCTCTCTCTCTCTCTCTCTCTCTCTCTCTCTCTCTCTCTCTCTCTCTCTCTCTCTCTCTCTCTCGTCGACACATTTGGTCGGGTATTTTCCTGAATAGGTTTGGATTCCTTCCAGCGACAGATTTGATTAAGATTTCCCCTGATTCCCTTTTCTTCGAAGGTTTTAAATCCGATAGGATTAGATTTAATCCCTTTTTCTCTTATAATGTAAAAGGTAGTTTAAATCTAGCTTTGTCAGACTGTTCTCCTTATCTTATAATTTTCAGTATCGTGTGTAGCACAATTTTCAATGAAATCCTGGTCCGTAAGCCTCTTAAATTGAGTTTTTTTATCAGCTTTTCTTAAATATTTTAGTCTTTTCGAAATATAAGCGAAGGTCGGAATACAAAATATTTAGTGAATGATCACAAATTTAATTCCATCCTCAAATATGTCAAGTTTTTTCTATTTATAAATAACCTTCTCCTTGGGAAATTAAACAGTGTCACTAAGATGGATGATTTATCACTGAAGAGTTAATCATTTGTCATTGAGAGTTAAATAATTTCATGTAATAAAAACACAAGGTTTCAAAATTCATCTAGGGCTGGAAATGTTATTTTTGAAAACTGTTCATCAATCCCATCAGAAATTTCACTGATTATTCAACACTTCTTGCATCATACCAGAGAGAGAGAGAGAGAGAGAGAGAGAGAGAGAGAGAGAGAGAGAGGCTATAACACCAAAAATATACTTAGCAAATTCGAACGATTTGCAATGAAAAGAAAAGAATCGCGCACTTCCAGCCACCACTTCATGTGGCAATCACCGTCTGCAATTTGCTCCAGGGCAAGAGATTTAGCTCCCGCTGTTCTCTCTCTCTCTCTCTCTCCCCTCTCGAAACCCCAGCCGTAACAGGATCTATAAAAGGCTTGATTGAGGCCAACGCCCTCCTCGTGAATATGCCTGGAGGCAGAATTTCAAAACTTCCGTGGTGAAAAGGGCAATTCAGGAACCGTCCCTGCATCACTAACTGTTTGGCGAAAATGGGTCTCAGGCCCAGACGAAGAGGGGAGGATTGAGCGTAGAGAGAGCGTCTATGCCGTTGAAAGTAATGAGCTGCAATTGGCCTCAATGCCGACGGGGCGAGGGAGAGGAATCCTCTCAAATATCAGAAATTCTGGCGAAATTGGATCAAGCTGACGTTTGTAAGACAAATGTAAGTCTGGGAGACTTTCCAGGAAATACAATCGAAAGGCTGAGGACCTTTCAAGGCAAGACAAGAGCAAGACTAAGGAACTTTTCAGGCAAGACACGTGTAAGACTGAAGAAATTTAAGTGTAAGCCTGAGGACCTGTCCAGGCAAGATATGTGTAGGATTGATGAACTTTTCAGGCAAGACAAGAGTAAGATTAGGGAACTTTTCAGGCAAGACAAGACTGAAGAAATTTCCAGGCAAGACAGTTGCGAGAGTAGGCATCTTTCTATGCAAGACAAGTATAAGCCTGAGGACCTTTCCAGGCAAGATATGTGTAGGACTGATGAACTTTTCAGGCAAAACAAGTGTAAGACTGGGGAAATTTCCAGTCAAGATAAGTGTAAGGCTGGGAAATTTCCAGTCAAGACAAGAGTAAGACTAGGGAACTTTTCAGGCAAGACAAGTGTAAAATTGGGGAACTTTCCAGGCAAGCCAAGTGTAAGACTGAGGAAATTTCCAGTCGAGACAAGAGTAAGAATAGGGAACTTTTCAGGCAAGACAAGTGCAAGACTGGAGAACTTTCCGGGCATTAGGTGCCCTTTGAAAGAAAAACAAATGGTCTTTTATTATCAAACAAAAAATTCCCCTTCGGGCAACTTATATGAAAATATAGTATTTCCGGGGTAGAGCGAATTGGATATTAAAGGACGTTTGTAGCCTAATGCTTATATATATATATATATATATATATATATATATATATATATATATATATATATATATATATATATATATATATATATATATATATATAAACACCTTGCTTTGGAAAATATAAGCACCACTGTTAATTGTCAAGATTCTGTTGTTTCCTGATAAGAGAAAAAAGATGTTGTTTTCGCGTTAGAGCAAATAGTGGGAAAAGTTACGTTATGCCTGTGTATATCGGATTCTTATTGGAGCGATAAGCGAATTTCGGGGAAAGAGTAAAAAATATTAGCGCAAAGCAGTGCGAGATAATCAACCGAAAATGGAAAAGTGAAAGGTTTTGGTCTGCGAGTGGTGTAGAAATGGAGTATCGCACCGGAAAACAAATTTAATAACGGAAACGAGACCCGCAATTATTCGACAATAAAAGAAGGCAGAGATGATGTGACCTCTTATTAGGTGGAAAGGAGAATGAAAGTGGTTCAGCGATGTCAGAACTTGGTTCTAAACACAGCAACACTGGCAAAAATAAAAAAAAGGGCGAAAGAGAGATGCGTCGTGTAATGAGATAGGAAAGGAAGATAGGAGAGGAAGACAGGGAAGGAAGACAGGAAATTCCTCCCGCAGAAAAACTGAGGGAGGAAGAAAAGCGAGAGCGACGTCGCAGGTCACAGATTAGATAAGATAAGAAATAGCGGAGCAAAGTCATTAAGGAAGACAAGTGTGAGTGCTTCATATGCATGAGAGAGAGAGAGAGAGAGAGAGAGAGAGAGAGAGAGAGAGAGAGAGAGAGAGAACTGGGAAAGCGCGGAAACGAATTCTGGGTAAAATATATTTGGAATGAAAAGTGCCGAAGGTGGGAAAGAGGACGCTTGTGGTAGAGGGTGGGGGTAGTACCAATTAATAGGAACTAACAAGAAATATTAGAATAAGATAGTTTCATCATAAAATAAGATCGGAAGGTTAGAAATGAGTATAGTTTAGTAACACTGGGTCTGTTTATTGCTTGAATGGTTTACAGTAAACTAATGCCTGAGCCTGTTGGTGCATAAATTCCCCTGGCTGGTTTTAAATTTTATGAAGGAACCGACGTGTACATGGGAACTGTAGTGGGGGTAACAACATTGCACAGAAAAAGATAGTCTGAGAGGTAATCCGTACAGACATAGTGACCCCAAGAGTCTTTCAGTTGAATTCTAGCATATCTCCCAATCCATAAGCGAGAACTGGAACTCCTTAATCTTTTATGAGTTCCCAGAATATCTTAAATTAATTATTGTTCAAGTGGCCTGGATTTTGATTTTCTTTGCCAACCTTGAGATAACTAACCAAGAAAATATGATTCTGAAGTAAAAACGAAACCATTTCGTACCAAAATAACACAAGATTAATGGTGTAAGTACCCATGAAGAATTACTACAATTTACGAATTTATGGTGTTGTAAATATATGACGTTGAAAGTTGCTGCTAGTTTCCCAGATGATTTAACCAATCGTGTTCATGTTGATTTTTTTTTCTATGGGCACTTCCCTATTTCGATACTTGTGAATTTAGATTAGCTACATCCATGTGCATGTTGCCCTTTGACCAGAATAGATTCTAAAGAAAACTGTTTTTCCTGATGGACTCCATCTCGGCGTTTGAATTAATGAGAGAAGAGTTTTGAACTGACCCACACGTACACACAGACACGCCACAATACACAAACACACACACATACACACATATATATACAATATATATATATATATATATATATATATATATATATATATATATATATATATATGCATAATTGAATCACGAAAATATGGAACTTGATGAATATATAAATAAAGGCAGTGTCACGAAGGAAAGAGAAACGACGGTAAAGGACAATAGGTCGAAAGGCCTAGCACCACTCCGTCGTTTCTTTTTCCTTCGTGGCATTGTTTTATATATATATATATATATATATATATATATATATATATATATATATATATATATATTGTACATTTCTCTCCAACTGTTCTATGAAAAAGTATGAGTGAAACCTCAGCGTTAAAGGGGACAGGAAATAATGGCTGAATGAATGGTAGATAAGTTGCAAATGTTTTATGTTTCTAACAGTTATACCCAACAGTCCAGTCTAATTTAGTACCACGATCAAAATGACAAAAGGTCATGGGTGACCTCTTCTGATCGAACCTGGGACAAGGTAGAACCCTTCGCTTTCCCTCCCAGATATGAATGGTAAACCAGAGTAGTAAAAATAAATATCTGTGGATTAATAGAGCATTTCTGTCCCCCGCTTAACGACCAAAAGTGACGGTTATTTGGAAACGAAATGACACAGGGTAGTGAGGAGACATTTCCTTGTTGCTATTTATACCTCAGCCAGCGAACCTGGGGAAGGATTTGTTTCTGTTCTGTTTGTTTGTTCGTCAGTTACTAGATTTATGTAAAGAGTTATTTGTTTTATTACTGACTGCCATTCTTTAAAATTTCTGAAAACCATCGCTCGATAATTATCTTGTAAGTCAGCAATGAAATCAGATCCCAGTATGCTTCCTTCCCATGGGGTGGGTGGAGGGAGTGCCTTCAGTGCACCTCATGCAGTTCACTGTAGGCATTAGTTAAGGTTCTTTGCAGCGTCCCTCCGGCCCCTAGCAGCACCCATTTCATTCCTTTTACTGTACCTCCTTTCATATTCTCTTTCTTTCATCTTACTGTCCATCCTCCCCTAACAATTGATTCATAGTGCAACTGCGAGGTTTTCCTCCTGTTACACCTTTCAAACCTTTTACTGTCAATTTCCGTTTCAGTGCTGAATGGCCTCATAGGTCCCAGTGCTTGGCCTTTGACCAAAATTCTATATTCAATTCTATATATTCAATTCAATATTCTTCCTTTATACAGTGAAAATTTAAGCGTGGCAACGTTTATACAGTGCTTTTAGCAAGTACCCTGTTCCCCCATGCAAACATTTAACATGTCTGTTTAATCGACCAACAATGAGGACTGCATATGCCCTGACGTATTAGTAAATGCCAATGAAAAAGACCTCTGCTTTTAGAAATAAACAAATCATGCCATATTGCTTCCTTTCTGATAAATGATTATTACCATGCAAGACTTAATATCCGATCACGTAGTTTTTGTCACTTAGAGAGGGGAATTGGAGGAATTGATACCGGTCAGTATTTCTGCATTATTATTTTTGTTTGTATGTACTTACCTTTCCGATTTGTTTAATCCATTTTTTTCAGGTGCTCTCTTAATCCTAGGAAAGTGTACAGTAGTGAATTGAATTTGGAGTGGTTAATGTTTCCAGTTGATACTGTATTGACTAGGGATGATGGAAGGAAAGTACGTGGGGGGAAGCGCAAGAGTACAACAGTTGTTAAAAGAGGAGAAAGTAAGGAGAGAATAAGAGCAACTTAACTTTTAGAGGGCTAATGAATAAAGACGAAGCAATGAATATAGATATAACTGGTGGAAATAAGCGCATAAGTATTTGAAAGTAAATGTAATAGTTGATAATAGAAGGAAAGAAAAGATGAGCCATAGAATAGATGAAGCAAGGAAGGTTTGGGCTAAAGATTTGGAAGAGAGGAGGAGTGTCTATTGACTAAAAGATGGACCCTATATTGCCCTAAAATGGAAAACTGCAGTATCTGCAAAAATATAAAACTGAGAAAAATGGTAGTTTTCCCTTGCCTTAGTACTGGTTTTGCAGATACTGCAAATGGGACCCCATAAATACTCGTGGAAAGCATCGAAGAGTCATTCTGAAACTACAGTAACTTGTGTATTGGTATTTCACGAGCCCAATAGGTGGCACATCTCAATTTCGAAAATTTTGCAGATACTGCAGTTTTCCATTTTAGGGCAGTATAAAGGGCAGTTGAGCCATCATCTCTACTTAATGATAACTTAGTGTGAATGTTCATCTGGAATAATGATGAAATAGGTTATTAGTATAATATAATAAGAAAGATTGAGAAGTGAGAGAACTTGAGATGTGGCGAAGTGCTGTATTTGTTAACGCATATATTAAAAATTAACCAGAATTTTGCGAGACGGTTCAGTCAAATGAAGAGAAAGGTGGAAAATACGTTGGAGAATAAAGTACACACATCCTCTGTTAGGAGGAGATAAAGAAAAGCCTAGAACATTCTTGACAGATTGTTTATACTGTTGAGTCTTCTATGCCGTTATATGAAGCGGAGGCTTTGAGGAATCACTTTGCACAGGGTGTCATCCATGATTTATCTGTTATGATTTATTTCCTTTTTCTAGCGCCATCCTCTTATTAAGGGGAAACGACTTGATACTGAAACATGTATTTACATCCAGACATATGCATATTCATACTTACATATATATATATATATATATATATATATATGTATATGTGTGTGTGTGTGTGTGTGTGTGTGTGTGTGTGTGTGTGTGTGTATTTTTTTCTTACTTACTCATATCCGAATTTATAAATAGGAATAGTATAAGATTTTTTTTTTTTTGCTTTCCTAGTAAACATTATAAGAATCCTTTTCATCCAACATTTTTAACAGAGGCACCCAATTTGTCCCAGAGAGGTGTTCCTGAAATTTCTTTTTAACTTCGCAAAAGTTCGAAAAAGGGAATGATTCGTCTGGAGTTGATTTACGTAAGGTGTCGTATTTTCCTTCAACCGCAGATGTCAGGAAAGATATCTCACATTTATGCTGTGATTTTGGTTGTTGTTGATGTTGTTTCTATATGTTTATTTGTGATGGGGCCTTTGGAGTTTATTCCCAATCATAAATAACATAAAATGCATTGGAAAGCAAGACGACCAAAGATTAAAGAATTGCAAACTAAAGCATAAAGCATATTTTATGAACTGAATGACCTTAACTGTACCAAAAGCTTTTAAATAATTACACCTGTTACGAAACAAAATCCCCATTACTCTTTTACCTCGATTCCGAAGACACTCGAATTTCATCGAAGAAATATTTAGAAAGGCGGATGAAATGTCGACTTGAACACATTGAAAGAAAGATTGCCTCCATTTCTTCCTGTATTCCCTATTGCATGAAATGTTAAATCCCCAAAATACGAAGGTGGACCGTGTCTCCTTCCTGAGGTTACTTATTGCATGTGGAATGTCGCTCTGGGAAATCGAATGTCTAGCGACTGAAAATTTTCCCACTGAAATTAAAGCAAAGGTCGCCACTGATATTTCGTTACTCCTTCTCAGCTTAATTTGGTTACATAGCTTGTCATTAGTAGTTAAGCTTTGCCATTGATATTCATCTTGCATTAGCAGTATCACTGGGTAACGTAGCCTGTCCTTGCAAGCTCCGATATTTCATTAATATTTATCTCTCTTTAACCTCATCAAGGTTCTGCTGGAATGTCAGTCTTGTCTCTCATTTTTAAAATTATCATTTGATAGCAGCCTGACATGTGCACGTTTTGATATGTCATTAATATTTATCTCCCTTTAACAGCATCATTTGACGGCCCTGGAATGTCATTAATGTTTGTCTATCTTGAAAGGTATCGAGTAGTCGGTTATTAGCAGCTTGTAATATTAATATTTATGCCCCTGTATTAGTATCTCTGGGTAACGTATCCTGTCCTTTCCAAGCTCCAATAATTCATTAATATTTATCTCCCTTTAAGAGCATCATCTGAAGGTTCTGCAATGTCATTCATGTTTCTCTATCTTTAAAAGTATCGTTCGATAGCAGTCTGACTTGTGCACGTTATAATGTCACTAAATTTGATCTTTCTTGAACATCCTTCAGTAACGAAGACTGTCATTTGAACATTATGGTATATCATTAATGCATATCTCTCTCTTTACAGTAACATTTGCACGCTCCGATATGTCATTAACATCTATCTGTCTTTGACGGCACCATTAGGTAATAAAACCTGTCGTTTTATGAGTTTGGCACAGGATTAATTTTGTTCTCCCTTTAAAAGAATCATCTAGTAACAGCCTCTCATTTGCACGTTCCGATATATCTTTAATAGCTACATCTCTTTTTAACAGCATCTTTCTGTAAAAAAAAAAAAAACAGCCTGTCATTTTCAAGTGGATTCCAAAACATCATTAATATTTACCGCCCTTTACCAGCATCATTCTGTATCATAGCAGTCCATTTGCGAGCTCCCGGCCTCCCAGTCCTACCAACCCCAGTTCATTTTTTCTTTTGCTTTATTGTTATGGCTTTGACGTCTAATATAAACACGTCACACAGTGACAGACATTGCAACGAAGCCGACAAGCGCGACTGACAAGCTGTCATCTATATGGCTTGTGATGACTCTTATTCAGTGACAGAAATGTAACGTCGGATGCCTTTTGATAATTCATTCTGTCGGAATGAATGATCAAAGGGATTCTCGGCTCAAAAGACGCTTTTACAGCGGGTTATGTCAACTTCCCCTTTTCCCGCGCTGAACGTGCACAAATCTTCAAAGGTCTTTTAAAGCGACGTTTATCTAATGGTCGCCCAGTCATCCAATTGTCGTTACGACTTATGGTGACAGTTATCTTGAGATAGACTTCAGGTTTCCAGACCTACATTTCATGTGAACAATTGCGGGGCAGAGTTCGGAATGTCGGGGAAATATACCGAAATGCTTTTCAGCTTGATTGCTTACTTCTGATCCTGGTACATCAAGTCTCATTTGGAATGTAACATCACAGTGGTTTATCTGAAAAAGGCTTTCTAGTATGGAGTAAGAAATCTTTAAAGACATTCCTTTACTGGGATTAAAAGTTAAGGACGGAGCCTAAATTTCATCGGTTGTAATTAACAGAAAATCTTCTCTCTCTCTCTCTCTCTCTCTCTCTCTCTCTCTCTCTCTCTCTCTTTAATCAATTATTCGTTTTATTGTTTACCGGTCTCTCTCTCTCTCTCTCTCTCTCTCTCTCTCTCTCTCTCTCTCTCTCTCTCTCCCTAGTGTGTACAAGTGTGTGTATCTACTCTTGCATCGAAAACACTTCCAGTGATACCACTGTGCCAGAGGCGGTTACTCATAAAAGAAAATCCAAACCGTTGCGATGCTTTGTGAGAGAATGAGTCGGCGGTAAACAATTATACAAAGCTTTTGAACTGCTTCTGACAGCAGCCGATCGCAGTACCACAGCCTTTCTCTTTGTGTAGTTAAGCTCCCCCCACCCCCTCTTCTCTCTCTCTCTCTCTCTCTCTCTTTATTTTTCTATCTATCTAAATATTGTTAGTGCATTCACTGACTTCATTTTTGAGGTTTTTAGATTTTGGAGTCTTCTGGACATTTTTTCGTGTAATAAAATCTCTCTCTCTCTCTCTCTCTCTCTCTCTCTCTCTCTCTCTCTCTCTCTCTCTCTCTCTCTCTTTATTATTCTATCTATCTAAATACTGTTAGTGCATTCACTGACTTCATTTTTGAGGTTTTTAGATATTGGAGTCTTCTGGACATTTTTTCGTGTAATAATCTCTCTCTCTCTCTCTCTCTCTCTCTCTCTCTCTCTCTCTCTCTCTCTCTCTCTCTCTAAATACTGTTAGTGAATTCACTGACTTCATTTTTGAGGTTTTTAGATTTTGGAATGTTCCGGACATTTTTTCGTGTAATAATCTCTCTCTCTCTCTCTCTCTCTCTCTCTCTCTCTCTCTCTCTCTCTCTCTCTCAATTTTTTTGTCTGAATCAGGCAACGTCTCACTTATAATCTTATCAGATAATCAAAAGGCTTTTTCACAAGAAAATCTTTTTATTCAATTAGCTTTATTTGTTATCTCAGGTACTACGTAGTTTCTCCGATAAGTGGATAACCTCCTTCTCAATCTCTTACGCCCACTCCACTCTTCTGTTGAGCTCTCGTTTCAAAGCGCACCGACATAATTAAGTTTTGTATCATGGAAAAACATTTGCAGCCGCTTGTAGAAAATGTATTCATGTATTACAATTTAATAAGCTTTTTTCCTTGATAACAACGAAGTTACTGGAACTTTTTTTATAGACAGATTATTTTGTTAACCTTTATACCAGTCTAGTTATTTCTTTTTAAATTAATTTCTCTCTGTCTCCGTCTGTCCGTCTCTCTGTCTGTCTGTCTGTCTGTCTGTCTGTCTGTCTGTCTCTCTCTCTCTCTCTCTCTCTCTCTCTCTCTCTCTCTCTCTCTCTCTCTGCATATATATATATATATATATATATATATATATATATATATATATATATATATATATATATATATATATATATATATATATATATCAAATCAAAGTCCTTCAAAAGAAGGCATCGTGCTTACCCCATATAATAATGGGAAAAATGCACGTTAAAGACGAAGACGAAGTATATGTATGTATGTATGTATGTATACATGTATATATATATATATGTATATATGTGTGTGTACATATAAATGTATATAATTTATATATACATATGTGTGTCCCTGCTGCGTGTACCACCATCCTAACAGAGGAAAACGCCAAATGTAACATTTACTCGAATTGTTCCGGATTTGGCGTAGGCACAGTTGTATTCAGTTGTCAGGCTGTATTTAGGACAAAAATTACTGGAAGCTAAGCTCGTGGTCTAGCGAAACGTAATCCGGCTCTTTCCCGTAAGACAGGAAGAAAATTTCATTGGTTTTTTTTTTTTTTTTTAAGATGTGTCGGAAGACCTAATCTCTTATCTGCTTCGCCTTGAAAAAGATGACGCGACGACTGATTTGTCTTCTGTCGTTGTTGAAGAATTGTCGACACCGACAAGTCTGCCCTAAAATGGAAGAATGCAAAACTGAGGAAAAATGGTAGATACTGCAGTTTTCCCTTGCCTTACTATTGATTTTGCAGATTCTGTAAATGGGTCCCCCTAAATAAAGCATTGAAGAATCATTCTGAAACTGCAGTAACTTGTGCAATAGCATTTCACGAGCCCAGTAGGTGGCATATCTCAATTTCGAAAATTTCACAGATACTGCACTTTTCCATTTTAGGGGAGGAGTATTCGCTAAGAAACCTTGACAACTTAATATTTATACAGATATGTCCGACTGTTAGATTTATTTTGTCGGGAAAAGGTTTTTATTTATTTTCTATGATTCCTAAAACGGAGAAGAACGATTATTAGATATTTATGTAAAGTAGGACCGGTCTCTATACTTCAAGTCTGAATGAACATTACTTTAAAAGCAGATACCAGGGAATTTATGCAGCCAATTACATAAAAGAATTTATATATGCCTTTAACGTTGCTGTGCATATAAATCCTTCAAAACACCAACCGACAGTCGCTTTAAATTTAGTTTCTTCAGTTTCAAAGTCAT
>NC_089758.1:17526733-17529233 GCF_040412425.1 Macrobrachium rosenbergii
CCTGAATAGTATTTTCAAGACAATATCATTAATGAGTGTATCACACTTTTTAATTATGTTTACTAACAAATGGCTCCTTTTCAATAAGGCTTTTGTAGATTACTGGATTTTGTATCCCAAAAAATATGCATAGAAACTACTTACTCATCGTCAAGTAATTTGTGACTTTCAAAAAATAATATAATTCTTATCTAAATTATTTCTGAAATCTTCCAAACCAAAGCTGTCATGAATGATAATTATTTGACCTTATAATTATAATGTTTTAATGTGAGTTTTTTTAAGTATTACATGTGTATGGTGTTATTGAACCTGTTTACATAATAATAATGATTATGATAATCATAACAATTACCTCGAATGAACCAATTTGAATAATAATAATAATAATAATAATAATAATAATAATAATAATAATAATAATAATAATAGGACAGAGCAGTGTTGGGTCTAGTAAAAGCAAATGAGTGACCTCAATGAATGTCAGACGCAGTTGACAAATAGTCCACCCATAGCCATCAGTGCGTTATGTAGTGAGTAACTAAAAAGGGGTCACTGCCATTCGATGTATTAAGCTTTAAAAAGGAAACGAAACACCTGCTCTGGACTCAGCTTATAATAATAATAATAATAATAATAATAATAATAATAATAATAATAATAATAATAATAATAATAATAATAATAATAATAATAAAGTATTTTGAAAGTATATTTCAAACAGAAGATTACATGATAAGCCAGAAAAATGAAAAATTATATATATGTATATATATATATATATATATATATATATATATATATATATATATATATATAATTTTTTCACACTTATACAGTATATATGTGTGTGAGTGTGTGTGTGTGTGTGCGCGCGCGCGCGCGTTTCCTATTCCCCTCTAAAAATAATCATTGACAACACTGAATTGCTATCACAGATTTTTACTCTGTTATATCCTAGGAATACACAGAAATATGTCCCATGCACACTCACACGTATATACACACATATTTAGGCATTTCGATGTGCTTCACTTATTGAAATTCCTTTTTAACTGTAAGAATAGGTGGAACTAGGTCTATCTGTCTCGTGCAAAATATAAAACAAGTAAAATATGAACCGAAGTTTCTTCGGCACAATCGATTATTTTGTACAGCGTATAATGCTGTATGACACTTTCAGCCACGGCTCGTGTTGTTAGTACCTATATGGTGACAGAAGTACGATTATGGCTCACTTTAACCTTAGATAAAATAAATACTACTGAGGCTAGAGGGTTGCAATTTGATATGTTTGATGATTGGAGGATGGGTGATCAACATAACAATTTGCAGCCCTCTAGCCTCAGTAATTTTCAAGATCTGAGGGCGGATAGAAAAAGTGCGGACGGACAAACAAAGCCATCTCAATAGTTTTATTTTACAGAAAACTAAAAAAAAAAACACATGATCTATTTATTTAAGAGGTAGTGAAGACATTGCTCGGAGCGTAAACAGCCTTCTAGTATTTAAAAAATTAACGGTTAAATAATAAATAAAAAGATTAAGTTACTTGCATAAATAAATACGAAAGATCGTAAGGAAATTAGTTCTCTTTTGTTTATATGCCCTTTGAACGTGAATGAATCCTTGCCTGGTGCGTAATATCGGTGTAAATCTCCAGAGGACTAGTTATTACCCTGCAATAACTCTTTTTATTTATTCCTTTGCATAACTTTCGAGCGAATTCTGGATCTGAAGGGATAATCCCAGCTAGTTGCTCAAACTCTGAGGCAACTTCCACACCAGGTGCGCATGTTGAGCCTAGACCCATATTTTTACTATGAATAATTCATAAGTCCACAATATCTGTTTTGTCGCTTCTTGGGTTAACAAAATTTAAAAGTTATTAGTCCACACTGGTCCTCACTCAACGACCACTCCCCCTCCCCAAATTACCAGATTATAATCCAAAACTGTTTTGGGGTAATATAACCAGAGAATATGATGGAACAAAGAACAAAGCTAGCATAATTTCACATCCCTTTAATACCTGGGAGAGTTCTAGGCCTAAACGTGATGAAATTAACCTTTGTGGAGAAAATACTGGTCAAATCCATGGGAGGCCTATGAGACTGAAACACGCAAACAATGATGATGATGGTATATATTTTTTAATAAATATAAATTTGATTATATAAAAAAGTCATCATTTTTACTTCAGATTATAGTTCTAGCATGAGAGTATAATTCTCTCTCTCTCTCTCTCTCTCTCTCTCTCTCTCTCTCTCTCTCTCTCTCTCTCTCTCTCTCAAAATGTCGAATATATCATCAGAGCTGCATAGGCTACATAGTGGTATATTTTTGGGCTTAGTATAATTTTGTACTCTTTTTATTTTATTAAAAAGGAAAGTGGAAATAGTTTTACATGAGTTATTCGTCTTTAAATTAATACATTGCTATTATGCAGTTATTTTCAGATGAGTTTGATATTGTGAAAGAACGATGGAAATTACCAATG
>NC_089758.1:17534233-17539233 GCF_040412425.1 Macrobrachium rosenbergii
TAATTATGCAAAGATTCCTGATGTCATGTATGGTGACGAATGACGATAATATATATACATACATATATATATATATATATATATATATATATATATATATATATATATATATATATATATATATATATATAGATGTGTGTGTGTGTGTGTGTTTGTGGTTTATGCATTTCAGAGAAAGTAAAAAGATGAAAAAACATGAAGTAATTCCATACACCATTCCTATAAATCTACGGTAGTTTAATTCACTCTGCCGTCTGTTCTCACTTCCTTCCAAAAAAAAAAAAAAAGAAGAGCATTCCCCTGGCCCCTCCTGATAAACAAGAAACACGTAGCTTTTAAGGAAAACGGCAGAAGAAGACCTTCTCTCCCCTCATTAATTTTCTTTACAAGTGAAATTGGAGTTTCCAGATGTGGCATTGACATGCAGAATTTCGTGAGAGCCTTTTAAGTCTATGCATATCTTAAAAAACCAAAAAAAATAAACTTTGGAAATTTCGTTTTCAATAAAAGCTCCCGTTCCCTGCAATCTACATTTTTTTTTTATTCTGACACATTTTCACGAGGATTTTTTATTTCCGGTTCGAGATGGAATTATATGACTCTACAATCTTTATATTCACCAAAAGCTTCGGGAACCCAAATTATGAATATTCAATGAATGAGAGACAGAGCGAGAAAGTGGGGAGGGATGGTAAAACCTGCTAGATCATGAAATTTTATTTTTATTCTTATCATAATTTTAATCATACACACACACACACACACACACACACACACACACACACATATATATATATATATATATATATATATATATATATTTAAATATGTATATATATATATACATATATATATATGTATATATATATATATATATATATATATATATATATATATATATAAATATAAGTAAACGTGGAGCTACCATCTTCGACTACACAATCCGCCTTCCTCGTGATTACAAAGAAAATACAAAATCTACAAATGAAGTTCAACATTCAAAACAACCTATTCATGCTACAGCTAAACAGATAGAGAGGGGATATAGCAAAACCACTTATTTCAGCCTCGCCTGACAGTCCAAGGGAAATCCAGAGAGGGTGTACTTTCGCATTTTCCCCTTTCGGAGAGAAAAATTAATGAGGGAAAGGAAATGGGTGTTTTCCCCTTCAACAGCTCACAAACCAGAAATTTCCCCTCATTTACATTGTTTCCGGAGACTGATGAGGTTTTTCGTCTCACCCTCTTTTCCTGCGCCACCATAAGGAAGCCATCTCCGTTATCAACTTGAATAATATTGACGTCAGAGCGGCCTTCTCTGTACTTCGGGATGACGGGCAAAAATTTAACCTGATGCCGAAATGAACACTTAGGTGATTTCTCACCTCGATCACACTTTAGTAATTTTTTTTTTTTTAAGTTGGCCTTGTCCCCACATCCTCTTGCTCCTGGAGCCCTTAATATAAGAAATGTTTCAGATTTTTAGGATTTAGATTATTGTATATTAAGATGTCCTTATGCCAAAACAGGCCCTTTCCTAAAACTGTTAAAATTCGGAGGGCAACTTTCATTAAGGCTCGATGATTTCATACAGAAATTCTATTTTACTAATTATCAGGCATTAAAAACACACTTTATTAATAAAAAAACACATATGTAATAAACGTGTTTTTATTTACTATTTAAATGAGGAAATTGCTTAATCAAAATCATTCTAGGTTGTAGCATATTATTAGCAAATTTTGAAAGTAACATCTTTAATGAGAACACAGATAAAATAAAGCGATCATTGAAATATAATCATTAATATTTGCTGAAGTTTTCAAAGGACCTATAAACATCACTTGCACGTCAGGAATCAAAAGGATCTCGAATATAATTAATTCAGTCTTTTTGAAAACGATTTTTTAAATTCCGGTCACTTCTGCAATTCATCGCTGGAGTCACAGGAAATGAAGTGAATTTTAATTTCCTGGGTTAGGGGAACATGCCAAAGAAAAGGAATGGTTTGAGCAAAAGAAATTCCACAAATAAGCCCAATTATATGACTGTGTTTTAATAAAATTGTTAATTTTTGTGCTAAGATATGAAATGTTTCGCTATATACACGTGCACGTTATGCAGTTCATACAGAGTGGTTGTGAATTTCAGTCATTTAGTAGAGCAAAGGTAATAAGTGAACTGGATATGGAATTTAGGCCAAAGGCCAAGCACTGGGACTTACGAGGTCATTCAGCGCTGAAACGGAAATTGACAGTAAAAGGTTTGAAAGGTGTAACAGGAGGAAAACCTCTCAGTTGCACTTTGAATCAATTGTTAGGAGAGGGTGGAAAGTAAGATGGAAGAATGAGAATATGAAAGGAGGTACGGTAAAAGAAACGAAAGGGGGTTGCAGCTAGGTGCACTGACGGCGCTAACCCCCTATGGGGTAATTTGCTGGATCAAAAGTCAATGCATTGCAATTATTTATTTGAAAAACATATGAACGACACTTGCTTATTAAAAAAAAAACCTGCAGTCTGTAACTGTACATTCAGAGAAAAACTTGTGGATAACAATTATATCTTAGGAAGAAATCTATGGATTACAATTATTTCTAAGGAAGAAATTTCTGAATTGCAATTATTTCTAGGGAGCGCTCTGTGGATAACAGTTATTCATTAGGAACAGATCTACCAATTGTAATTGTTTACGTAGACAAATGCAGTGGATTATATATATATACATATATATATATATATATATATATATATATATATATATATATATATATATATATATATATATATGTGTGTGTGTGTGTGTGTGTGTGTGTGTGTGTGTGTGTGTATATATATATATATATATATATATATATATATATATATATATATATATATATATATATATATATATATATAGAAACTGTATTAATAATATTCTCAGATGTTACAGCGGATCGGGCAAAGGCGCCAGCGTTCTTCATTACGGAAAACACCACCTACATCAAAGAGTAGACAGACTTTTGACTGCAGTCGAACCTTCATAAGGCGAAAGTAATTCTTCCGAGAGAATGAGAGAGGGCGTACAGAGGCCATCAAAGGTTAAGAACAAAAAAAAAGGAACACCCCCCCCTCCAAAAAAAAAGAAAAGAGCGGAAAATCATTAAAGGGAAAAAGTATACCTGGGTGTCAGGAAGAAAAGTCTTTATTCTTACATTAATCTCCTTAAGTAAGGATTTTTTTCCTTATAGTATGATGTAGTCAAGTTAACGTTGAGTACATTCTTATATATTTCGGCTAAAAGCAGCCTTTGAAAATGTTCTCTTAGAAGAGGTTCACAGGAAGGTCAAAATAGATAGCTAAGTACACCTAAATAGAGAGAGAGAGAGAGAGAGAGAGAGAGAGAGAGAGAGAGAGAGAGAGAGAGAGAGAGAGAGAGAACAGTTTTGTAAACATTATCTTTCTTTCTCGTCCTCCTGAAGAAATTCGGTTTGTTTACTGCGTAATTTGAATTTTCTTGCAGCCAGAAATAATTTTCGGAGGAATACGACTTTCTGAGGTCGGATGCGGGAAGAATGGTCACCACTGCACAAATAGCAGTTATTCCAATACTATTTTATTTTTTTAATTCACAGGATTCTGTTGACTTTTCTCACAGAATCATAAGAATCATAATTTCGTGTTTGTTTTACCATAATGAGTCCAAATTTGAAGGGGCCATAACATTACTGTATGAAGGTAGTATATAATAATCTCATTTCAGTAATGTATTATGCCTCAACATGTAATGTCTAAACAGAATGAAACGTGAGTGAATTATGAAGAATACTTAATATGCCTGATTTTTTAATTTTATTTATTTATTAAATATGACTTAAAGGGAGAGGTACAAACTACGGCCGCATTAATTTGATGCTGCGAACTGACGTCGCAAAAGTTATGGGCAGCGACGCCGAATAGACAGTGTTTGCAAACAATTGAATTAATAATTTCTAAAAAAAAAAAAAAACTTCACCAACACTTTCTCTCCCAATCACACCTAATGATTTATACATGCATCCATCTAATGGTTACAAAGCGTCAATCAAAAGGTTATAAATAAACGATGACCAGTTTCAAATGCTCACTCAGATAAAAGATGTCTTTAATGAATAACAAACCACTAAATCTTGCCAGCCACAGCAGTAAAATGAAAGTATTATCTCAATACCCGGAGATTATAGTGCAACTCTTATTCTCTAGTATTTATGGAGCAACTGTGTAGGTTGGAATAGTTTCTGCTTTAATAATATGTCCTTCTGAAGGTCTGGGTCGCTCGATGAAATAAGTAGCTTAGATGCATTAATATTCGAAGAATAAAAAATAACACCTCTCTCTCTCTCTCTTTCTCTTCATACTCACACACACACACACACACACACACACACACACACACACACACACACATATATATATATATATATATATATATATATATATATATATATATATATATATATATATATATATATATATATATATATATATATATATATATATATATATATATATATATATATATATATATATATATATATATATATATATACATACATGAATAGTTTCTGTTAAAACAGAAATCCATCTAATAGAAGGAGCCCTTAAAAACGCCAAAAGGTAGAAAGTTATTGCTACATTTGAGAGACCAAACTGTCTCCCTCTACTGACAAGTACATATATAAGTGAAGTAAGCAATACAGACAGGCGGTATTTATACCAGGAAATCCAGAGGTCACCCGTTACGTCACTCCGGTTGACAGCTTCTTAATCTTCTTAATCGCTGGTTGGAGGAAGGTTTTATCCATAACGTCTGAGTCCCATGATCCTTTCGATAGATTCGTCGTTTTTCTTTGTTTAATCTGGGCTGATTCCACCATCCGGCTTTTGAACCGACAATTGCTGCTATTAATTGTACGAGACGCATTCCAGTTTATCGCGTGGTTATGGTTATTTATAGGGTTAAAAATAGCTGAGCTCTGT
>NC_089758.1:17544233-17551733 GCF_040412425.1 Macrobrachium rosenbergii
AATTCATTTACAGAAGCTTGGAGAGCTGCCACGAGAAGACAGTTCGTACATAAAATGCTAATGTGTCTGAACGACGCTTCTTTGAAGTCTATTCTGAGAAACTACTTTGCTAGAAGTCATTGTAAGATCTAGAATATGTATATTTGTGTGTATGAATGTTGTATGAGCATGTCTTATTCACTGCTGCGTAATGAGAGATACAAATAAAAGAATATGTGCACCTTTATGTAAACTTACAGGCAGTTAGTATGTTTGAAAACTTGGTGAATTAGGGCTGGTGATATCAAGGAGAAACTGTAGGGACAAGGAGAATCTGTAGGGACTAGGGAAAGAACTACGAGGGCTATGCATTATGGAAGCTCGATTAGGGTACTCGTAAATATAAAGTTTATTTTTAAATGCAAATATTCGTGAAAAAAAAAATTATTTTCAAAACAATATATAACAAAATAAAGATTACTGAACTCACCTATACTTTTTGGTTTCGTGATTTCCCTTTGATTCAGAAATATATTTGAGTTAACATCAGGTGTTTGTATTTATTTGGTCTCTGCTTCCTAGAATTCTGATTATTGGACAAAGTGATTTATAATTCCTAATTATCTTCCCAAATTAGCTTCCCGAATCTAATTATCATGGGACTTCCCCCTTCACAAACCGAAAGAAGAGCTAATTGAACATAGACAGGTTGTGCACTATTCAGATACGTCAGCTGAGTTGATGAAAACTTATTCATGAAGACTGACCGATTCATCCAGAAGAAGGAAATGAGTGACAGGTATTCATGAAAGATTTCTAACTAAAATAGGTGGGGGTTACCTAGGCGAGGTCCTCATTTCATTTTTCTTTATCGAAAAGTGGAAACTATCTTGACAGAACACTGACCACACTGGTCTTCTCTCTCTCTCTCTCTCTCTCTCTCTCTCTCTCTCTCTCTCTCTCTCTCTCTCTCTCTCTCTCTCTCTCTCCGTCTATGTTACGACCAGATAACGAGTCCATATCATTCCATGCACAGAAGGAGAGAGAGAGAGAGAGAGAGAGAGAGAGAGAGAGAGAGAGAGAGAGAGAGAGAAACCGCCAGTGTTTTATTTGATATGGTATATTTGTAGACGCCATTCAGACAATCCCTCGCATAATTATAAGTTTCCAGTTTGTTCATTGTCAAAGACTATGCTGCCTTTACAAATCAGTTCAAAGCTTTTGTTTGTGTGTTTACCAATTAACAGCCGCAATTAACAGCCATTGACTGAGCAACAATGGCATTTCCGACTGAATTACAAGAAAGGTGGGTCCAGTTTTTATTGCCACGGTAATTGATGTGCTGACGTCGCATTAGTTGGTAATAGTTTACGAAAAAAAAATGGTGCCCATCATATTGGTCTTTGCGTTATCAGTTATGAGTAGGCCTATATACAATATGACAATTTTTTACGAAGGCCACAAGTCATTACCGATTCCTTTTCGCACGCTGTTGTAAATTATGAACCTAATGAAATGCATATGTATGGATAGATACACACATGTGTGTATGTATATATATATATATATATATATATATATATATATATATATATATATATATATATATATATATATATATATATATATATATATATATATATATGCATATGTGTGTCTGTGTGTCACTCATAAGTCCTCCCAGTCGTGCATGGATACTAGAAAAATGGCGGAGGGCTAGCAACCTCACCTCTAAGGATTTGTTGAGGAGGCAATAGCCTGTACCATTCTGGTACATTATATATATATATATATATATATATATATATATATGTGTGTGTGTGTGTGTGTGTGTGTGTGTGTGTATGTATGTATGCATGTAGGTATAAATATATATATATTTGTATGTATGTATATGTATATGTGTGTGCGTATGAGTGTGCGTGCGTGTGTGTGAGTGTGTTTGGGTAAGCCGGTAAACCATAAACTGAGATAAATTTGTTAAATCCACCGAAATCCAATAAATTCCATACAACTGTTACTACAGTATAACTTCGTAAGTGAGAGTGATGATTTACATAGATTAGGAAGTTTGCTGAAGTAGGGAAATAAATTGTTGGACATAAATCTAGATTTAAGATCCAGAATAATAATCCTCTCACGACTCTTAAAAATCTGTGATGTATTTCGGTTAAAGGCTGAAAACTAAGAAACTTTCTTGTATAGGCTATACAAATAATAGATCTTTCCTGGATAGTGACTCCCAAGAGCTTTAGCCTGTTATATATATATATATATATATATATATATATATATATATATATATATATATATATATATGTGTGTGTGTGTGTGTGTGTATATATATGTGTAATATATATATATATATATATATATATATATATATATATATATATATATATATATATATATATATATATATATATATATATATATAAATATAAATATATACTGTACATACACAGTATACTATATATATATATATATATATATATATATATATATATATATATATATATATATATGTATGTATATATATGTATACACACACCTTTGTGGCATGTTTAGTCGAAGGCTGTTGGGGATTGCCGTAAAAACATAAACAAAAGCCTGCTAATACCATAAAGGTAATGACCGCCAAGAACTATTAGCCCTAGATAACGACTCCAGAAAACTCTTGGGGTTCACTACCTAGGAAAGATCCCAAATAACTAGAAGAATCTTGTTGAAGTTATATAATAATGATGACTTGGAATTATTTCCAAATGAGGCCATCTGTCAGATATTTGGCTGCACTTTCCTGGATATCAGAAATCGGCCTTTGGGAATTTTGACAGCTTTCATAACAACACCCAACGTCCAAAATCTAAAGTCAACTACAAACAAAAGTAAACTATTGAAATGAAAAAAAAAATATATATATATATATATATATATATATATATATATATATATATATATATATATATATATATATATATATATATATATATATATAAAACCTTCACTGGTAAATGTTGGGATTGAGTTGATAAAAGCTTAAAATATTCTTTCTCTTGTTAAGTTCGAAATGTGGTTCGGATCCCACAATAAGCTGTAGGTCCCGTTGCTAGGTAACCAGTAGGTTCTTAGCCACGTAAAATAAATCTAATCCTTCAGGCCAGCCCTAGGAGAGCTGTTAATCAGCTCAGTGGTCTGGTTAAACTAAGATATACTTCTTTTTTCGTAATTGCGCGATATCTTGAAAGTATTTTAGTGTTTTCAATAATTTTCAAGTTTTAGAATGTTATTCGTTTTGCGCAAATGTTTAAAAAAAATGATTCATGAAGATAAGGTTTTAGTGGCCTAAAGCCAGAAAGCCTTTGTCAAAAGAAAAGGTTTCAGTGACCACCGACATAAAGGCCATTTAGCGGCCAAAAGCTAATAATGGCTCTAAGTGCCACCACAACAAAATCCTTCAGTTTCTATTAAAACTAAGGTCTTTAGTAGACGCTAACGAACAAAAAAGGCCATTAGAGGTTATAGAAACAAAGCCCTTCACTGGCCACCAAATCCAAAATCTATTTACTGGCCAAAGGAGGGATAACCTTCGGTAGCAGCAAAAGAAATGGCTTTGATGTCCACCAAAGTAGAGGCCTTTGGAGATCATCGAAGTTATAAGGTCTTAAGTGGACACCAAAACAAAGGCCTTTTGTAGCCACCAAAAAATAAAACATTTATAGACCATAAAAACAACGGCCTTTTGTAGCCACAAAAATAAAAGAAAACCTTTGTAGACCATAGAAATAAAGGATTTTTGTTGTCATCAAAAAAAAACCTTTATAGATCATAGAAATAAAGGTCTTTTGTAGCCACACACACAAAAAATAAAACATTTATAGATCATAAAAACAAAGGCCTTTTGTAGCCACAAAAATAAAAGAAAACCTTTGGAGATCATAGAAATAAAGGACTTTGTTGCCATAAAAAAAACTTTATAGATCAAAGAAATAAAGGCCTTTTGCAGCCACACACACACAAAATAAAACATTTAGGCTATAGACCATAAAAAAGGCCTTTTGTAGCCACCAAAAAAAAGAAAACCTTTGTAGACCATAAAAACAAAGGCCTTTTATAGCAACAAAAATAAAAGAAAACCGTTATAGACCATAGAAATAAAGGCCTTTTGTGCCCACCAAAAAAAAGAAAACTTTTATAGACCATAGAAATAAAGGACTTTTGTAGCCATCAAAAAAAAACCTTTATCGATCATAGAAATAAAGGCCTTTTGTAGCCACACACACAAAAATAAAACACTTATAAACCATAGAAATAAAGGCCTTTTGTAGCCACACAATAAAAACATTCATAGACCATAGAAATAAAGGACTTTTGTAGCCACTAAAAAGAAAAGAAAACCTGTATAGACCATAGAAATAAAAGCCAATTGTAGCCACTAAAAAAAATAAATAAAACCTTAATAGACCATAAAAATAAAGGCCTATTGTAGCCACCAAAAAGAAAAGACAACCTTAATAGACCATAGAAATAAAAGCCTATTGTAGCCACCAAAAAAAATAAAACCTTAATAGACCATAGAAATAAAGGCCTTTTGTAGCCGCCAAAAAAATTAAAACATTTATAGACCATAAAAATAAAAGGACTATTGTCACCACCAAAGCAAAATAGTTTTAATGGCCTGCAGCGGTCATCGAAATTTAGTTCCCGCCACCCCCGTCCCTCGCATTTCTCTCCTCCCATACTGGAATTTACTTCCATTTTCCTCATTTGCAAAGCTCTCCCCTTTCCTAAGCCACGGTTATGTTTTTTCCACATCCATTGGAAAAATCAGAAATGCTCGATTACCATAAACTGCATTCATACGTTGAAAAAATTAAAAGTCTTTCAGCAACGGAAAAGGTATAGTGTTTACCCATAAAATTCGAAGTCTTAATGGCTTCCTCGAAAGCACTTTATTCCCTCTCTAACTGCCTCTCTTCACACCCTACTTTTTAGTGTGTGTTTTTTTTTATTTTTTTTTTTTACGACTTCTTTTTCTTTCTTTTAGGAGTTCTGTTGTTGTGTTATATTATGGAAAAGATTTCAGTACACACATCCATGCATACATAATACACATACACACACAATATATATATATATATATATATATATATATATATATATATATATATATATATATATATATATATATATATATATATATATATATATATATATATATATATATATATATATATATATGAATACACACACACACACATATATATATATATAATAAATCGATATACGCAGATACATTCATACCCGCATGAATTCAAGTATGAAGATTTAATGAAACGTTTCATTCAAAATGCTAAAAAAGCTATGAATATATATATTCAAGACATATAAGAATGCTTCAGTCATAAACAAACAGCAGTATCCCTGGGTCTCTCGAATCAATTATTCATTCAGCAACTCCTCTCCCCACCGAGG
The DNA here is from genome assembly GCF_040412425.1 of Macrobrachium rosenbergii. Lineage (NCBI taxonomy): Eukaryota > Metazoa > Arthropoda > Malacostraca > Decapoda > Palaemonidae > Macrobrachium > Macrobrachium rosenbergii. The sequence goes on from NC_089758.1 coordinate 17,549,688, forward strand.
GTCTGACTTCTGACGAAGGAAATCCGTCGTTTACATGAAGATCGCTTCTATATTTGCAAGTCGCGTGGTTTTGCACAGCCTATCCCCCCCACCCTCTCCCCAACTTTTGGCTGGCGCCCCTTTGGGAGGAGATAAATTTTTATTTTTTGTGACAATCAATCATTAAAGTTTCGTAAGGATTAACTGTTGAAATTTTATGAAAATTAATTCTTTTTGGTTTGAAAAGATTAACTTTAAATTTTGCAAGCAAAGAAACGTAGATTGCAATTTAGACCTTTTTAGCTTACCGTCTTAAATTCTTGGTATTTTAAAGTCTTTGATTTTTGAGGAAATTAATCTTATTTTCTCTTAAGATGGGTGAAACTATTTCCTTTTATTAGATGAAAATATGTTAGTTTTGGAACGTTAACCCCTTGTATTTGGGTTCACTCATTAATCATGGTAAAGATTAATGGCCTGCACAGTCGGAATTCTATCTCGTTTCATTTCTAAATTAGCCTAAAAACCCTTCAACCAGTAATTAATTACTAGCCTCAAGAGCTTCAAGCATAATTATATGTATGTATGTATGTATGTATTTATGTGTGTATGTATGTATGTATGCATGCATGTATGTTAAATATCTAAAACATTGTTTACCAAAATCTAAAGTACAGAGCTTCATCATAACAACTAGTTTAGAATAAAACACAGATCATTTTTAGAATATGTATATCTCGCGCTCTAAAAAGGTTAGTTAAAACGATTTCAGAATATTTTTTTCTAAATCAAAATAAGAGCTTCAAGCAGCAATGCGGAATAAAAGTTAGTTGATATCATTTAGAGAATAGATAGCTTCCAGGAATACCTTTAACAGTCGCCTTCATAATTGGTTATCTGTCGTTTATTTCTCTCTTGTCGTTCTTTTTATTTGCAGGTTGCTTAATTGTTATATATATAGTCGTGAACAAGTAGTGAATAAAAGTATGCATGCATAGGCTACATACATGCATACACACACATACACACAAACACACACACACCATGTATGTATATATATATATATATATATATATATATATATATATATATATATATATATATATATATATATATATATATATATAATATATATACATATATATATATGTGTGTGTGTGTGTGTGTGTGTGTGTGTGTGTGTGCAGATGCTTGTGTGTTTTAGAACTGGAAATCTTTAAAGATCATTTTTAACTTTCGATTCAGGAACTTGCATATTGTACCCCAATTTAGGATTTTGTTGGTCACCTGAAGTTGGTGTAACCGAATGCTTGTCCGTGCATATAAAATTGTGCCTTTGGGTATGTTCCCCACTCACTGTTCAAGCGATTTTACTGTCAAGCTGTCATAATTAATTTGTGTAATTGTAATGCAGTTCTCGCTCTCCTCAAGCGAAAAACTCTCTCTCTCTCTCTCTCTCTCTCTCTCTCTCTCTCTCTCTCTCTTCTCTCTCTCTCTCTCTCTCTCTCTCTCTCCCTTTTGTTCAGAAGTCTTAACAAGTGGTTGTCATAAAATAATTTCCCAAAGTACTATATTGGCAAGGGTTCTCGCAAAATCTTTTCGTTCTATTACCAGTTGAATATAACCAAATATGTATTTCTGTAAATTAGTTTCTCTGATTTAGGGTAAAGCTAAACTTGTTTGGCCCTCTTGATTTTGGGGATTTTATATATGCCTAATGCGAATTTCATCTAATTTCCAACTACTGCCTTAAATCGAAATATTCAAAATGTATTATAGGGAATTTTTAAAGAGCTTTTGTTGGTGTTTGTTTCCGGTGATTTTCCTTACGTGATTGTCGGGATCCATACGTACGAACACAAAGACATACATTACATAAAAGTCATGAATTTCAACGAATGTCCTTCGAGAAAGTCGTCCACAAACAGAAGTGGTCCTCGCCATATCTAAGAGTTCAAGCGACCTGCTCATTAGTGGATAAAATGAAACTTTGCATTTTGTTGTTTTATTTCAATGCTTTTGAAGTGGTCCCTCTACTTACTGGATGCATCAGTGAACCAGAGTCCA